>NC_054545.1:11163546-11183546 GCF_017654505.1 Polyodon spathula
GGGGGGGGGGACTGGAGTCAAGTGGGTTACAGCTATCACGTCTGGTAGGGGACAAGATAAGCACCCAGAAATTCTCACATCACCTAGAAGGAAGATATTCTGGTTTGTTGTATTATCTGAGTCTCCTGCACAAGAAATTATATCTCCAGGACAGACGAACAGAAGTATCTTATCAGACTTGCAGTTCAGATTAACTGAGGAGCCCCATTATGATTCTGCTAGGGGTACTGACTTTTTTATTTATTTTTTAACAAATAGTAGGTGATTTATAATAACAAAGAAGGTAGTAACTTGGAATTATATTTACATATTTATTTGGATCTCACAAGGCACAACCATTAGAACAACCACTGGAGTGATTTTGGCCCTTTGGAGCCATTTCATGTGCAGTGTCCCAGGAACCCTGCTCACAGATGTGCAAGGCAAATGTCAGTGAGAAAATGAGCCAGAGACTAGGATGTCTTGCCTCTCAATTCTTAATTACTTGACCACACTACTTCCCCCAACAGGCTGCTATGTCTCATTCAGTTCAGATAGGCCTGCTGTAAACTCATTTGGCAGTTCTGGGATGGCCCAATGGAATAACTAACTCAGGAAACAACCTCTTCAGAAACAAAGCATGTGCAACTTCCCTTACCAATTCAAGAAATACTTTGAACCACATACAATTAATCAATTACCCATGTAAACCAAAGTGTTATGGGAAATTATTTCCAATGTCATTTGATTTTAAAATCCTTTGTTTTGTGTATTGTGAATACACTGCCCATAAAAAAATGCCCCCACTGTTTGTTACATTCTTCCTTATACTTGTTTATTAACTCAGTATAGTACATGTTGTGTTTTTGAATTGTAATTAAAAATGTGTGTTTTTAAAAAGGGAACAGCTGTAAATACTGTTTATAAAGACCATAGTAGAGAATGTATTAAAACTGGGAAAACTTCTCACCAAACACACTGCTATCACTATGACAACCAAAAAGAATCACTTCGTCTGATCTTTCAATTCTACCTCCAATGACATGCAACACTTATGTAATCCTGATCATTTCCATAGATGCTTAGAACATTCACATTTAATGTTTTAATGGGAAGGGGACAGTCATTGTGACTGTTCGAGCTGTTGCAATCAGATGACATGTTTTATTTTGTACAGTACTAAATATATGCCACTTAGACGACTGAATAACTTGTGTTGTAAACAGAGGTCTGGGTTCAATGGCTTATTTTATGTTTCCTGGTCACACCACAATATTTTAACATTTAGCATGGAATTTACAAAAAAAAGAAAACACTGATGATTACTAAATTGGACTATGCGTGATTATAGGCTTGCATTATGTGGGAACCCAGCAATCTCACCATTACCAAGCCTCCTAGAAACAGCTTACCTACTCTGACACCACAAAGCTATCCAGCTTTCCCTATCATGATGTTCTTGTGCGTATGAGCAAAATCATTAAATGAAATTAACAGTACCACTTATATTTTAAACATGATTTTAATAGTAGTTATCAGCTATGGTTGAATCGTCTTTTTTTTTTTTTTTTTTTTTTTTTTTTTTTTTTTAGAACTCACGACAGTGTACAAGTTGTCCTGTTTATGGTTAATTTCACGGCCGATTAGATGTTAGCTGTGTTTAAAAATAACGCTATCGGAGTGAGATGTAAGTATATTGGCAAAGTGATTTACGGGTGCAAAACCCCCATAATGCTGCTGTAAATCATGTTTAGCAGCTGT
Source organism: Polyodon spathula (assembly GCF_017654505.1). Taxonomy (NCBI): domain Eukaryota; kingdom Metazoa; phylum Chordata; class Actinopteri; order Acipenseriformes; family Polyodontidae; genus Polyodon; species Polyodon spathula. Next base: position 11,165,287 of record NC_054545.1, read on the forward strand.
AAAGTTTGATTTTACCAGTATCTAAAAATGTGGCATATGTAAAGAATGGTGTTCACCTGCCATTCTGCACCTGCTATCAAATTTGCACTTTGCCATCATTAATCCATTACAATTATACTGAAATGCATTCAAATGATGAAAAGAGCATAGAATTAGTTGGGATCTAGATACTAAGTGGGCGCCAAAATTATATTGTGATGTAAGGATTTTGCCTTACACTCCGAAAACTTTACACACCTTCTTACAAGGTGCAAACCATTGTAAAAGCAAGTAACTAAGAGCTGTATAAAAGCACAGGCCTGCAGAGACCTGTTACTGGCTTCAGGGTGGCTGCTGTGGTACACTTCCTGATGAGGTGACACTTGGCTCTTGTTGAGGAGAGACAGGAACATGTTGGGAGGAGAAGGGCAAGATGAAGAAGACCCTGCATATTCAATCCCAGGGTCACTTTGTTTGGGATGCTGGAGGATGCAGTGCTAAAGCGTTATCGTCTCTCCGCAGGTTATACTAGACCTCATAGCTGAATTGAGGGATGAGCTAGACCCCAGTGTCAATCTAGGGACCACTATCCCTGCACATGTGAAAGTGTTGTGTTCTCTGCACTACTTAGCCTCTGGTTTCTTTCAGACCACAGTTGGAATGTCTAGGCACATTTCTGGATGTCATGCTGTAAAGGGCAGGCCAATACATATCATTTCCTAAGGATACTACCATAACTGATGTAGGTTGAGGCTTTTCCAAACAACTCTGTTTCATGCTGACCTCAGAGGTAAGGACTCTCAGTTCCTTTTCAGAAAGCTTTTCTTTTTCATGCGCCAAAAGGACTTTGCTGCACACCTTATGACATTTTTATTGGTTTGTATGTTCATGCTCCACAAATGTCATACAGTGACCACTGCTCTGTGTACTCCTAACTCTGAAAGTGCGGCCACTAAATAGACCGATGCGCTCATTGAGACCCTCATTATCATAATTGCGCGAACATTATTTGTGCGTGTTGAGTAATTTGCAATGCAGTGCTCTTGCCTGAACGCAATGCAATTTGAATTTTCCATCCGCAGTTATTTGCACTGCACCTATACTTACATCACCCCTATAAGCCTTTACCAGTATTGTAGCTGTACAGTTTAAAATGGTTGGCATAGCAACAAATGCAGAGGCAGCACATTTGAATCTCTTTCCATTTGAATCTAAGTGGTCTTTTTTTCTGCTTGATTTTGTTTTGAAGTAATGGATAACTCTTGACCAATGATGTTCCAATCCTGACCTTTTGACTTATAATAATATGCTGACTAAATTTAAATGTGGTTATATTTATATCACTGTTAGAATGGACCTTATTCACAAAGCTTAATGGCAAAGCTGTTTTTGACTTCTTAAATAACAGTCTAGAAATGTTACATGAAAAGGCTTTAAAACAAATACTCATGAGTCAAAACTTTGTTAACAGGGGCCAATATTCACAAATGAAGACACTATAAAATGGTTTACATTAAATGACTGAAAGTATTCCGCTAAAAACTGTGTGAAGATGTTCAGGTTAATAAGAGGTATGTAGGCTGCCACTCTGATGAAAACTATTATTAAACCACAAGTCACATGATCATGCACATAATTAAAAGTGTAATTTCTCCCAGTCCAGATTTCTGAAATAGTCACTCCAAAATGTGCAGCGATTAGCACACACACACCTTCCCAAGATTCTTCCACAAAAGCCTGTCTGCTGCATCCATCACCCATGTTCCTCTGGCATGTTTCCTAATTTCATGTTGCCATCTTGCTGGAGGTCTTCTTCTTGGTCGCTTTATATCTCTTGGGATACAGTCTAGTATCTCCTTGGACCAGTGATGGTCTGTTCTTCTCACTACATGTCTGGCCCACTGCCATTTCAGTTTTTTCGCTCTTTCTCTTTTTAGATTATATATATATATTATTAAATTATATATATATATATATATATATATATATATATATATATATATATATATATAATATCTATACTTATATCTGAATATACATTTACAAGGGTTGTGGTAAACACCTTACACACCTTACAATCAGTGCTATATTAACTGGCTATAGTGGCCCTATGCATAATTGTGTTACGTCACTTTTTTTTTTGTCTATATGGTGTACATACTATTTAAAAAGAATGGAGAGGCCACTGTAGTGTTTAATGCCATGCCTGGCATTTATGGAATCTTGTAAACCATCTCTTTGAAAATGCCATCATTTATTTCTTATGTTTTAAACGTATAAACTGTTTACAATTGTTGGTCAGATGCTATTCAAGGTGTAAGTAAATAAACTAGCAAAACCCCAGGTTAAAATGTTTAATATCATTTTAACCGCTGAACATCACTTTATTTATGGTATTTATAACGGACCCATTTCTTACAGCAATGCACCGACTTATTTATTTATGTATTTATTTTGTACAACAATTATGTATACCCAACCAGTGTAGACGTGCAAATGTTGCTCCACAAAATGCATATTCATTTTAAAATGGGTCTACATACTATCCTAATTAACAACTCACTTCAGTAGGATGATGCACCAGCAGCCCTATTGCTTCAAACATGCAGTGTGCTCTCTAATGCCAAACTGTAACTAGGCTATGCAAATTGTAATGCAATGCATTGCTACGATTCCACACAACCTTGCACATCCAGCTAGGCTTTTACGTGATATCACATTCAAGCTCTTCCCTTTTCTGCATATCACTGCACGAGTGAGAAGCAACTTCTTTTGGGAAGTGTGAGGACTACTTTATTAAAAAAAAAAAAAAAAAAAAAAAAAAAAACTTCGAGAAAACACACAGGATTTCACATAATATGCAGTACGCTTATCACATCGTTACACATACTGGATTATATTACAAACTATTATATGCAAAGATACTGATACTGACACATGCGTGTATTCTTATGTTTTGCTAAACTGACGCGGAAGGATCCAAACCGAGCGCTGAGGTCAACGCTTCCGCCCAGTTTTCCTATGTAGTGTGTCTTGAAAATGGAGTTCGAGGAAGGCAGATGTGCTGCAAGTTCTCATTGAATTTTAATGGTGTTTTTGCTTCTTTTTTTTTTGTATCAAACTTTTTCAACTCTGAAGGTTGGACGTTTATCCTCGGAGGACGATACTGTAACTTTTCGCCATATCACCAGGCGAGGTTGCTTTAGGAATTACTACGTTTAATGTGCCAAATGTCGTGTGCTTTGGTGGTTTTATTAAGCGCTGGAGTTTAGCTGATTGTTGCTGAGGGTGAGAGTGATGGTGATGGTGATGGTGAGGATGTTGATGTTGGTGGTCAGACTGTGTTGCAGGAAAAGAAATAACGACCACCAGATTGCTTTTCACGTTTTTAATTTAGATGCCATTTCCTGTTTTTAGAAAGAAAGCGGCGATGCATTTTTAAAGATTTTGTATATATTTTTAGACTTTATGTAGACTGTGGTTTTTTGGTTTTTTTTTTTTTTTTTTTCCTTTCTGGAAGAAAATGGTGATATTTGCGGTTAATTTCCCCGCCGCGGCTCCCTCGTCGGTGTTACTTCTAGGATTTGGATCCCGGTGAGAAAAGATGAGCGAAGAATCGGGAAATCCAAACAACGAGTAAGTTTGCTTGTTTTTCATTGTTATTGCAGGTATACAGGATATACTGTTTTAATATCATTACACAGTATTGAGGCTTATGATAAAGAATTGGACCTCAGACAATTAAGTGTACGTGTAACAGTAACGTTGAGGAACATATAGATATTATACAAAAATGTGCCTGCTTGTATATGAAAAGGCTAAAAAAGAACGTGTATCTATCTGACAGAATGCCACACGTCGGTACATTCGTGTGACACTTAGGGAGTCATTTAATAGCCAGGGGTTGCATGTCAAATGAAAGTGTGTGAGTCTAATATTTATCAGACACGTGTATGCAATCATTTTAAAAGCTATTATTATTATTATTATTTATTATTATTATTATTATTATTATTATTATACACATTTGTCCGTCACGCTTTGTAAAAAAAAAAAAAAAAAAAGCCATGTTGTCTAGTATTTCATGTTGTCTAGTATTTCAGTGAATTTATTTTCTGCGTCCTCTGTCAAATTGGTATTTCATTAAGGTTATTATCTTACAATACATATTTATATGTCATTTGTTTTTACAAAAATTACCATACCTCACTGGAACTAAGCGCAACATGTCAGTTCAAAATTATTTAATTGTGTAAAATATGCACTGATGTATCTTAAACATCTATCCGATAGATAACGACTATTTATTTTTATATATATAATTCTATATATATATATTATATATATATATATATATATATATATATATATATATTTCAGTAGTAGTAACACAAGTGGGCGTTTTTATGTGCAGAAAGTCTTTTAAATTACAATTCATAACAATTGAACTCATTTTGTAATACTTTTCTATTAATTTATTTTGTGACAGGACTTTATTACAATATAGAGAAACACGATGTGTTTATCCTTAAGTAATTCTTAATTTCAAAGTGGTTGACTGCTGCAATGTCAGCCAGTGACTCAAAGAGCTAGAAGAAAGACGCCATCTTTTTTTATCAATCGCCCTCATTTGCATACCACAGTCTTCATTCATAAAAAATGTAAAAACTAACCAACAGCACGAAAAAACCTAAGGGTTTTTTGTCAGAAAAAACACTGGTAGTCTACTTCTGAACATACGTTGATTTACCTTGTACATTATTAGCCTCTTTCGCATTGAAAAAATGGGGTGTATAAATGGGCTGATCTCTGCATGTGCTTGTTGACAGAGTCTGTGAGAAATATCAGCTCAGGGAGGTGCTGACATCACATGATCCTCTCCATTCATAAAGTACCTGGTTTCCCATTCACAGTACAGTGTCTAGGCATTGCATCGGCAACCACATAAAGATTAGACCTGCATTGAGAAAGAACAAGGGGAGATGTGATCGAGACACTCCTTACAAATAAATATATTTCACAGTATATTCTAGTGAAGCATTCATTTCCATTTGGTAATAGAACATGTGTCTTATGGATGAGTAAAATATATAAGGACACTCAAAATGTGGTTTAATTGTATTGCAAGGATGTCTAAATTTCACCTGAGTTTCAGATTCAGATCTAAAAATATATTTGCATGGTTTCAGCTCTGTCATAATTGTATAGTGAGATGAAGTGTTTTAGTTTGGGTGTAAAACGGTCAGTAGCATAGTGGTGTAGTTTTAACATCAGTTGTGGCCTACTGTATGTGAAAGCCTTCAATATTTTTCTTATCTTATTATAATATACTCTTTAGATACACGTTTTGATTTAATTTACTTAGTTGTGGAAACCTGATTGTGAATAAAAGCTTGATCTAAATGCTGTCAATATGAGAACTGTAGTGGTTTTTCTATTTTAAATTAAAAACAGAAAGCAATGACAAGATCAGTTTTATAAATATATAAATTCTATTAAATAAGCAGAACATAAGTGTGTTCTACGTTATCACAAGGGCAACACATACATATCTATTCATGTAGACGGATGGATGCGTAACGAAGCCGAATGTGAGTGGTGGTGTGGATGCCATTTTGATTTGAAATCCACATTAAGGTACTTTGCCTTGACGGCTATTATTTATAATCCTAATTAACACCAGTATGATTTTTTTTTTATTTGTTGCATGCTGCTACACCCCTTTTTAAATGTGACCAACTCTCTGTTTTTTGTGTAAAGAAACTTGGTCTACAGCCTATTTGTTTGTTTAAAATAAATTAATTACTGGCCAATCAGCAATGAGATCTGCAAACTTTTTTTTTTTTTTTTTTTTTGACTCTTGCACAAACAACTCTCGGCAGATACAAAGAGGTGTTGATTATTACTGCTCTTTTTAATCTTTATTTTATGTATTGCTTTATTTTTTGTACCTGTATTGTTAAGCCTTTGGATTTACATTTTGGGTGAGCCATTTGTGTTTTGGAGAGGAAACATTTTTGCTCTGATCAGTTTTTCTAAATGTCGAGCACTGTATAGCTCCGTAAACACTGGGGAATTTGCTTGCTTTTTTTGTATTGTGTGTGTGTGTGTGTGTGTGTGTGTGTGTGTGTGTGTGTGTGTGTGTGTGTAATATATATATATATATATATATATATATATATATATGATTGTTGCTTCATTGCTTGCTATTTTTTTTTTCAGTTGTCCATGCATTGATTTAATCAGGTAATAAAATTATTTCAGTGACAATAGCAAATTATATAATACAGCGATATTCTTTTTTTTTTTTTTTTATACTTAACACATCACTTTATTCACAAGGTTGGGTTAAAGTTATTTACATTTAAACACAAGCCACTTCCTTCCTGTGTACAGTCTCACTTCCTCACTGAGTTTTTTTGGTGCAGACTGTAAAATGTATTAAATGTTAACTAAAGAAGTAACATTTTGTTAAAAGCAATTGAAGTACTTATTGTAATCAGCGTTCCCTCTAAGCTTTTTAGATACTGAGAGAATTGCCGTTTTGACTAAAAGGGTAAATTATCAGTGAGAAGCCTTTGGCCACGCATTAACCCTTTTAATATATTTATGTTGCATTATACAATTTTGAAACAATATTCCAACAAGTATTTCAACAACTTTACAATTTACTAAATGTAAACAAGACATTTATTGTGGCTCTGCCTCTGATTTTGAATCATCCACTGATCCCATGCGGCGCTGCCGTTGTTATCATAGTTACAGACTGCATGCATAAAATTGCTTGATACTACTGCATAAAACACTGGCGTTTAATTGCGCTGCCTTTTAATTGTAACCATCTTTAGGGCTACTAATTGTACTAATCTTGGGAATACGAAATTCTGTTTATCAACATTAATACATATGGCATTTGAACATAAATATAATGTTGATAGTTAAAATAAGTAAATTTTATAAATATTACCACGATTTAATTTTTTTTTTCAATCAGACTCTTGTTGCTTAATAGTAAGTAAAGTACCTGAAGACACTTAAAACCTGTCAATGTTTATAGACATCACTTGGCTCATTGCTGGCATTAAAATAAGCAGGAAAACCTAAAAATTATGTTACATCAGTCCAGAAAAATGTCCAGCACAGTTGTGAGACTCATATTTACAGTCTTCCACTAACAGAAATAAAGGAGATTTGAAAAGACCAGTTTAGCTGCTGGCATTTATAATAACAATGTCATGAGAGGGTAATCCCATGTACAGTACGCCACACTGTTTAGTGCTTTACTGGCATTATAATAACCTGGATAAAATATGAAACGCTGATAAAGGCGTGTTGACTGACTCGTTGCTCTAAAACAGGTTGACTGCTATGTATTACTCCTATTGTAGTTTAAATAGCGCCCCTTTTAATCTAAACACATAATTAATAATATCAATGGTTTCTTTTCTAATTCTGCAGTGTTATTTGCAAGATTTAAAGAGGTGTGTCTCCAGACAGAATGTCTTTATGAAACCAACAGTGTGTAGTGACAACATCCTTTACACAGTAAAGTGATCCATTTCCTTTAAGGATTGTATAGCTAGAAAAATAGTTTTGAGCTCATTTCTTCGTCGTCAGAAAACATAATTCAATTACGAAACGGCCATGGTTTAAAATTGCTAATTGTAGCTTCATTAAAGGCAGGTAGCATGGAAAGAAATAAACTGAACAATAATGAAATACACAATTAATTTAGCTTGCTTCGGGGAAAGCTCTACCTTGAGCGCAGTGTCTTAGGTCTTAGATTTTCAGCATAGAATGCAGTGCTTTGCCGTTGTTGTCATCTTATTTGCTTTCTTATTTTCTGCGTGTTTACGTCCAGTCTTGATATTTAATGGTATTGACTCATACATGATCACACGAATTACAGCAAAACTAAGAATACTATTACACCATCCTCACAGATAATCAGACTTTTTAGCTGTGTCTTACTGAAACATTGTTTTGTTTTTTCTTTTGTTCTTTGGTGCAGCCGCCATGTTGCGTTTCAGCAGACACGGATTGAAGTCAAGTGATGAATAAACTCGCAAAAAATAAATAATAATGGGCATGGTATGTCTTATTCAATTACTGTACACTTAAATGTGTATTTTCGACAAATGTAAGCAGATTTAAGTTTCAATTGATAATTGTTATAAATTGAAAATTGTTGTGATTTAAAAAAAAAAAAAAAAAAAAAAGTTGTCTTATGTATTGCACAATGAACAAGCTGCACAAAATATTGTGTGTTGCCTAACTGATGTAATAAAAAAGATGAACTAAACATGGCTTTGTTTGGAAAAATAAATGCATAGCTTTGAATATATTAGGATGGGAGTATCTATTTGCTAGTTGTTGTGGACACAAGACTCATAACCTTTTTTTAAAATTATTTTTATGGTCTGGATCTGAAAAAAAACAAAACATATCTGGAATAAGAAACATACCTATTATGAACTACATGCATCCACAGAGTGAGTGAAAATTCATTATAATTGTGTAACTAACAATCTGGAACGGCCATAACCAGGCAAGTCCTATTGTTCACTTGACTAATCTGCTGGTTCATACTATCGTATCCACAATAACGTTGATCATTGCTTATTTTTATGATATGTACATTCTGATTTTTGTGTACTCGAATGTTCACGAACTGGTGTTGACCTTCAGGTGTGAGATTTATGGTTCAGACATTTTCCACTGCTACTTCCTTTCAGTGCAGTTTGTTTAGGGTTTAGAGAACTGAAACAGTACTGAAATGGCTTCCAGTTCTGCTGAAATAAATCCCACTTCTGCTGACGTGACTTATGCCTTTATTTAAAATTGACTTATACAATTCACCTTATTTCAAGGTTGCGTTATTTAAAAAAAAAAAAAAAAAAAAAACATATTAGAATTCTTTCTGCAGCTTGCTCAATTGCTGTAAATGCACTGATTCCATCTTCTCAAGCTTAAATACATTTTTGTTTTTATATTCTAGAATTTCTAGCTCTTTTATGAAATGAAGAAAATAATCTCCAAGAAAATGACTGAATTAAAAACATTGATTCCTATTTTTGCTGAACTGCATTCGTGACCCACAGTCACGTTTCAGTGTTACACCTGTACTGTCAGCCATTTAATACCAATGCAGAATGTCTGGGTGGGATATTTTACTGCACTGCAGGAAATCCCTACAGTGAAACACAGGCTGATAAACTGATGTAAATAAAGTTGGTACAGTTTATAAAAATATAAAAATGGCAGGATACGGTTTTATACAGTGTTTGTTTGTGGTTAATGAAAATCTTGTGTTTAAAAAAAATAGCCTTTTTAAATGTAAAATAGCTTTTTATAAACAAATACATTGGTATTAAATCAGAAGTCACTTGCCTATTTCTGCAGAAACTCTTCAGCAGATATTACAAATACAATTAGGCCTACTTAGCTAAAATAACTACTGTGAAGGATTCCCAAAATATTTTGTTGACATTGAGTTATGATGGCTTTGCAGCTTAACTGTAAAGAATTGACTATAGTAGTACACAGAAAAGAAAAAAAAAGTTTTACAGTCCGCAAATGCAGTTTCATTTTGCATGTTGCTCTATACTAGTACAGGAATATTCTAGAAATTATTCGATAACCTGTACCCATACAAAGTAATAGATGCTTGAGATCTAAACAGTAAACAGCCTGCCCAGTACCAGTGTGACTGAGCTGTACTGTGAAAATGAGGTATGAGTGGAGCTCAGACAAAATGATGCTTTAAAAGTAACAAATGCAGCATGATGACACAGTGCAGAATGGAAATACAGGAAACATTTGGCTCAGATGCTCTTATTTTTATAAATTCTCTGTCAGTTTTGTTCAGTTTTAAATTAAAACTTGTTCGTCATCAAGTTTGGTAATTAAGTAAAGTCTCAAAGGAGTCTTTTTAACATCAAAGCAGGCTGAAACTAGACTGCAGTCCAAATTTGCGGTCCCCTTTTTCTGTACTTGCAGCTCAAGTTTTTAATTTGCCAAATGCTTGTGGTTCAAATTAAGCTCAATTTTAATGTGTGGTGTGATTGATGTTTCAGAATAGTTTGCTTTTGATATACATATGGGATACTTTAATTTATAATTTAACTACAGTATAGAAGATGGGAACATCATATCTGTAGTTTCCTGATTTAAATATATATATATATATATATATATATATATATAAAACTTGGGTAATTTTGTATTATCCGTTAAATCGGTTTTAATTGCTAATTGACTAGCCTATATACAGTGACATCATTCTGACTGTTTGGGTTTGTATAATGCTGCTCTTATTCAATCAAACTTTTTTTGTAAGTTAGAGCTTTATGAATATTGAGTGGGGTCCAGTATCATTCAGGTGTGTGGGTTTTTTTGTATATCTTGAAGCTTAAGGAAGCAGATGGTAACTCATTAAGATACACTTTTGAAATAGTTTAAGTGATGCCTATCCACGTGATCTACTGTACATGTTTCGCAAATGCTGCCGTGTGTGTGTGTGTGTGTGTGTGTGTGTGTGTGTGTGTGTATATATATATATATATATATATATATATATATATATATATATATATATATATATAATATATATAATAATATATATAAACATTGCTGGACTCTTTATATAAAAACAGTGATGAAAATAGGAGTTTGTCATAACATTGATATCAAAAATTTCATGTCATGGATCTAGTATTTAAATTAGTACAGTACCTAAGATTATAAACATGTCATCCATCTTTTGGATATTAATCAAAGTTGTTAGAGCTCAGAACTTATAAAACACTGTTCAATAAAAATATGGCTACTGTTTTTTTTTTTTGCATTTATATTCCCACCTTTTTAGAAGATATTAATTTTAATAATCAGTTATTTAAAAAATATATACATTGTTATCCTATTGTGTCTCCAGAAGTAGAAAATAACACAAAAAGCAGGAACAGGTTGTTCTGAATGGTTAAATTATAAACATTAGGAGAAAATATTGTAGCCCTTATGAATTAAAATGGCAGAATTACTTGATTTCAGACCCATGTATTTATTTCCTAATGATAACAAAGATAAAGATAACAATGTAGGGTAGGGGAAATGTACATTACTTTTACAAAACATTACTTGCACCTGCTAATGTAAAAATGTACCTGTTTTATGTTAAACTGTGAAGTTTTTAAACTACTTGCCAGTTTAATTTAGGCGTTATATGAACCATAGTGTAACTCAAATTCCTGCAGTGTACAGTACTGTAGTTGATCTATTTAAGGGGAGTGAATTTATCACTGGTAAATCAAATGGTATGTGACATGTTTACTGAATCTGAAAATATATCTATGCATTGATGGGTGTTATTATAAATTGGTATTCAGATTTCACACTGCACTTCAAAAACTTGCATTTTATGAACGCATAAAAGCTTTTTACAAAGAACATACAATACAATGTAGTTGATCATAAAAAACTTCTAATACAAAGACAAGGTTGCTTTGAAAATATTTTTATTTTCAAATATTAAGTATGTAAATATTATACAGTAGGGTTGTGCTCAAAGAAATGGTAAATAATAATGTGCAGTAAACATACTTGCTTTAGTCACAAACAGAAAACACATAACTTGTTAACTATTCTCAATAACTTATTCCCAATCATTATGTAGATTTTTGTGGAAACTGACATTAATGTAAAAGCCTGTTGGAAAAATGTTATACTGCATTTCTGTAGACCTATTTTTTATGGGGGAGTTGATATACCTGTGTTGTGGTTTAGGTACATTATGGTATTGGTATAGTTTCTATAATGCTACACTGCAAATATCGTAATTGACAAAGTGAAGGAAAAGGTCATTTTCATAGGAACACCTTTTTATTCAACATCCTGTACAAAACAAGTCTCAGTACTACTCTGCTTTCTCACCCAGCTTTGCACTGGAACATTCCATCCACTTCTACCTTGCTGGCAATCCCTATCATCACTGCTGTTATGCAGTTGCATTTTTCTACTGCAAGCATGTTTCTCAACCTAGTGATGAAACTTGCAGCCTTAGCATAGTGACTGAGGAAGATCTTTAAGAGCTGATAGTGTTTTCTTTATTTAGTTGAGTGACCAATTTTGTATTTGTTTTCCCCCAATTTGAAATGTCCTATTATGTTTTTTTCTCCTCACAACAGCGAGTCCCCATATAGCACAGACTTTCTGAGGGCGTAAGAGCGTCCTCCGATCTCACAAGCCTAAAGCCAGAATCGCTTTTACGCCGAGCAGTACAGAGCAGAAGTGGGCGGGCTACCGATCCCAGAAGACAGAGATCGAGTCGATTTGCCTCTGGCTCGGGCTGTTAAGGGTGCAAGAATAATATGATTCATAGTTCAAATGACGCATTTAACATTTATTCATCATGTGATTTCTTTCTTTTTATTCATAATTAAAATTAAAAAATAGTGTGACTAAGGACCTCTCAGATGTGCCTCTTAATTGGGGCAGCCACTTATTCGAGATATTTTTACATTTACAGAGGGACCCTGATAGTGTTGCCAATTGTTTAATTGCGTTAATTCACATTGCTCAACTCGCCTCATCCCCTGCATAAGCTCTGGGTTGCAGATGGTTGGTAACCGTGGGTCCAGCCATTTGAGGCACTGCCCCCCCCCCCCCCCCCCCCCCCCCCCCCCCCCCCCCCCCCCCCCCCCCCCCCCCCCCCCCCACCCCCCCCCCCCCCCCCCCCCCACCCCATTTCTCCAGATTCCTGTGGATATTCAGATTGCCCTGTCAGATATGCCAAACAAACGGCATACTTACTGTAAAAGTAATAACTTTATGGCCATAAGTTTCCAGATGGTCCAACTTTTGTGTCATCAGAAGACCCATATTACTGTACTACAGTAGTCTGTGTTTCTTGGTGAAAAGAAAAACAATCATTTAAATGCAATTGGAACTGCCCTGAAGTGAATTCTGTTTATTTGGGCTACTGTGTGCTTCAAAATGTTCTGATAGTGTACTTGACTTTTGTTTTTATATAGGCCTGTTTTCTTATGTTTGTATCTTAACATTCATTAGGGCCCATATGTATTATTTGAATCTCATTTAATACATATGTAGTATTTTATTTAAATATTTGTGCATGCAATGTGCATAGACAGCAATGATTTAAAAAAAAAAAAAAAAAAAAAAAAGTTAATATTTCTCATTTATTTTCTCATTTATTTGTTTTCTTACTAATGGTATCTAGGGTTCTACCCAGGCCTTTTCAGCCGTGCGGGCTGCCCGGCCGAAAAAACCTGATCTGCCCATCTTGCAGATGCTACTGTGCCTTTAACAATAAGGATTGATTGCGCTTCTAGAAGACTAGATCAGTTGTGCGTTGCTGGGTGAAAAAAAAATCTTGGAACCACATGACCACTGTGTTATGTCTTGACACAGCATTTAACCAATCAGAATTGAAGGGACAGGTTTTCTGTGTTAAGAACCTCGAGAGACTAAAACATCGAATGACTGCTAAATTATTTTCAAAGCAAAAATAGTGACAATGAATGCAGGGGGTCAAAATAAGCAGGCGATCGGCACAATCTACCACAATTCTATATTTGCCCGGCTACTTTATAAAAAAATATATATATATATATATTTTCAGGTATTATTATTGTTCATTTTGTCATTGTACTGTAAGGTGATATATAGTATATAATAGCTGTACATATGCACCAAAAAAACATATTCCTTTTGATATCGTAACAATATGTACCCAGGCGTTAGATATATTGGTCTGTACACCTTTAAGAAGAAAGGGTGATGGGATGTCAGCTGACATACAAATGCTTAAGTGCAGAGGTGCTGGATTGTTACACACTGGTTTCATGCAACATTGATGATGGTGCCCAAACGTGTGCGAGTACTGTTGTGTAAAAAAAAAAAAAAAAAGTTTAAAATGAACAGTTGCATTATTAAAAAAAAAAGTAGAATGGTGAAAAACAAGACGTGCATTAACAAAATGCCCTGAAAACTTAACAAACAAAACAAATTTAACTGAAGTAAGCTCAGTAATTAAGCTAAAAAGGAAGTGAAAAAGTTAGTTTTTTTTTTTTTTTTTTTTTTTTTTTTGTGTGAACTCCAGTAAGCCCACGTTATCTTTCCCCAGTCAAATCGAGTGCCTAAATAAGCAGGGCAATTTACCATAATAAGTCATGAAAAAGAAAATGTAGAACATAAAGTGCAACCAGATATATTCAACGAAAGACAACATTATTAAAATTTTGTCGTATTATATATTTAAGTTAAGGCAAGCTTTATTTTTCCGCTAAAAATGCTCCTGGCTATAACGTTCTGTCGCCCGACTGTACAGAATTGCTTGGGAGAACCCTGAGCAGAACTACAATATTACTGCGATATAGGTTTATCTATACTATTATCATTAACCAATTTCATAATAGTCCAAGCGATATTACAGACCTAGTTTAAAATGTTCCAAACCTGTTTTGATTTTGAAACAAGCATGTGCGTGATTCATTAGTAAGAGGGGAAAAAGATCCCCATGACCTTCCCTGTGTGGAAAGAAGGTCCTTAGCAAGTTCAAAAAAAAAGAGAAACCCCAAAAAGTGATTTCTATAATTCCTAATTGTTGTAGTGAAATATATATGAAAGTAGAGATTCAGTTTTATACTAAATCAACTTATTGCATAACATGCAAAAAATGAAAAATGATGCGCAAAAAACTTTTCATACTATGACAAAAGTATTTTGGGCACCCTTACATTGGTATTTTGTGTGCCCACCTTTTTGCTTACTCTTACAGCTTGCATTCCTTTTTTTTTTTTTTTTGTATTTTGAAAATGTTCCTGGCATCTTTCCAGAGATGGTTTTGCCCATTCCTCAGCACATACAACTTTGAGTTCTACAATTAACTTTTGGTTTACTTTTTGCAACCACATGTGCAGACATACGCACAGACACTACAATTAACTTTTGGTTACTTTTTGCAAAAACATGTGCACCGACCTCTACGCAGACCTATAACCCACCCCCCCACCCCCCCCCCCCCCCCCCCAAAAAAAATCCCTTCCTGGCAACAAGAGATAAGACATTAATTATAGATGATGATGATGTCACTAATAAATAGTAAAATATCAGAATAGTGTCCCGTTTAGTTTTTACAGTTCTTGGTCTTTAATTACAGTGGTAGTGTTTCAAGTTTAGTGGTCCATGTTTTGGTAAAAGTTTATTGTAACTTTCAAAATTATGTTTGATAAGTTTATTTTAAAACTTCTTCTCTTATGCGAAGCTACTGTTTGTTTGGGGAACGGTGTTCAGAAGGAACTAGGCTATTCCAAGTATAAATTGGTGTTGATTTAAAAATTTGGAACAGACAGTTTTGGTGAATTTCAACAGCAACAGCCTCTAACAGAACTTTTTTTTTCTTCCTTTCTAATGCTAATGAAATAAGGACGTTTCCAATCTTAACTCGCACAGTGTGTCTCAACTGCAGCATGCTCCAGTGACTAATGTGTGAGCACCAAAACTGAAGGCCAGCATCTAATAATGTGAAAATACAGTGGAAAAGCAGCCATTGTGTGTAACAGAACATGAGGAGAGATAGGTGGGGTTGGCTTGCAGCCAGGGATCCAGCCACATCCCCAAAAGATGAAGTTCAGGGACTGCTGTGGTGTGAAGGCATTTCTGCTTTTACTGCAGACCTGTCACGGGTCCTGGAAATAACTGCCCCCATGTGCTGTGACACAATACAGTTCTGATGAACAGACAATCAAAGCAAGCTTTCTTTAAAACCAAAAAAGTCTGTTTATACTTTAAAGCTGTTGTCTGTCTTGCATTTATAATAATTAATACAAGCATTCTTGCTTTTTGCCAACGGGAGAATGATTCTTGCGCATGAGATGAGAAAATGTGACACAATGAAGTGTTAATGGAAGTTTGTAAATGGTCATTTAGAAATGAGTTACACATTTATAAACCACATTTAATTACTAAGGTGTGAATTTTAATATTTAAAAATAAACCAATCAAACATTGTCTGTCATAAAATCACAGCATAAAAATTATTTAACTACTGGAAATAAATGCAACTGCATCATTTGCAGTAAATGAACAACATTATTTTCCTGCCTTATAGTAATTACTACAGTGCAGAAACTTAGAGCATACAATGTAGCCTACAATTTCTATTAGTTTTTAATTACTAAATTCAAACCAGGTTGTTCATCTTCTAAACTATAGCATTAAAATAAATGTTCCGTGGCTACTGTTCTGAGTTTGGAAGGGAAGTCAGCCACCCAGCAGACTAACTTGGAATAGTTTTAAGACCCATTCTCTCTGCACTAGCAGCTGATCCATTCTGACCTTATGTTGCATACACCCAGCAAGGCACACTGAGATTGTGCTTGCTTAGTTTTGGGTCCAATAAATTTTGTTGCTGCCCACACTTGTGGTATTAAAACCATTTCCATTTCACTTGAAATACAGACATCTGAAATTACATGTACAGCCTGGGGGAATGGTAAAATTATTTTTTATAGCCTGTCAATCAGAAATAATATACAATCTAACTTCACCATAATGAATGGTTCTTCTAACAATCCCCTTTTTTTCAATGATCCAAGCAGCAAGAGCCATTTTTTTTTCAATGGAAATCAGCCCTATTAGAACGATCACTTTTACAAAACCTACCCGAATAAAACAATCTCGGTAGTGATTGACACTGAACGTTCTCCAGTGTGAATGTGTTATTCTCTCAGTGAAAACAAAGGCCTTGAAAGGCTAATTCGAAGATAAGGCTGATTCTTAGATAACCTATTGTAGCGTGAATCATGTGTAACTTATGGAACCGTTGCTATCTTCACACAAACTGCAACCGTGGCAACAGGCATAAGGCGGTAACAAGATTGAAAACAGTGTGCATTGAGAAATGCATGAAAAATATGATGTAATCTATGCTGGATATGCTTTTCAAGAGAAACGGCACATAATTACTGTGTTCAGCATGTAAGTGTGCTTTTTTCAGTTCTTTACTGTTTTTGTTTAAATATACAGTTTAAATGTTGATCAGTGTGAAGTTGTATTGAAATAGCGACTGTATAAAGATGTTCAATTCAATTTGGGCGTTTCTTCATTATTCTGATACAGCAAATTGCCAAACCCTGTTATAGTGAACAACCTGATACAACAAACATTTCTCCAGGTTCCAGGAGGGTTTGTTATAATGAAGTTAGACTATTTTTATAGACCTTCTCCCTGCCCATTATTCTTATATATGTATAAAAAGTAGGTTTAATGTTTTTGGAGAACGGCTGTATTGTAAATAAGTCTTGTACTCCTACAATTGTTTTTATTATAGACATGATTTTTGAAGTCTTGAGACTTTCTAGGCAACACAGTATTTGTACTGTAAATCTACATTTTCAAGTGTGTTTTTTGTGCTCATACAGTAGCACTAAAAGCAAGAGGCACTTATTTTTAGAACAATGCTTTTAAGTGTGCATTGCGTTTATAGTTGTCTTCATATCAGCACCATCTTTTAAATTATCTTTATTAGTGCAAACAAAATAAGAGCAGTGGTAATGTATTGTAGAAGATTACGTTGGGATTTCTTGTTTGCAGCAGAAACAATTTAAGCTACAGTAAGTGCAGTAAAGACAAAGCAGTTGGTAGTTGTGATGGCTGAATCAATACAGCACTCGGCTACAGTACAGTGTTAGAATTGCAAAGCTTTATTTACTCCATTTGTCTGATTTTAATGTGCATGCCAAAAGTTCACTGAATAAGTGATCTGCCCCCTTTTGTCCTAGAGTTCACTATGGGACACATACTGGCATGGAGAGGTCAGGTTCTGGTCAGCGCTCTAGGGGACAGCTGCTTGCCTTCTGGCCTTGTGGTGTGAGCGACATGGCTCCTGCTTTTTTGTCATTTCCTTCCTGTCAATAACAGTTAGACTGGGGGGGTTGCAATTGCTGCATGCTGCATTGCCTCTCCCCAGGCTGTCATTGCGAGGAACAGCAAATGTTTACTTTGCTTGCTACTTAGGGGAGACAAAGAAAGTGGACAATAAAATGAGCTATTTTCACGAGGGTCTGTAGACTGTCTTGGTGGAATGGGCTACCCCAAATGCCTGATGGATTTGTGTTCTTGCTGAATAAAACCTGATGTTCAAAACAGCCTCTGTCAAACTTTCAACTATCAGGAAAAAAATGTGTGTTCCTAGTCTACACCACAAACTATGTTAAATAGTTATAGTTTACATTTTAGGGGCAACTTGTATCCTTGCCTTT
>NC_054545.1:13891046-13988546 GCF_017654505.1 Polyodon spathula
AGCCGATTTGTTTCTTTCTTCCTTCCTCCTGATTGACAGACTGGTATTATCATTGTTTGTCTCGCACACTGTCCCTCCAGATTTTCAGTAGCTCAGGCCATTTGACCACAGACACTAAGACATATATGCCCAAGTACACTGTCTTTCTGAAAGGGAGAGTCATTGGGCTCTCCAAAGTGTTGTCACATTTTGAATTGGTTCAGATGTCGTTGTTTGACTCCCAATTCTGTTTTAGCTAGTAGGCTACAATTACTGACTACTCAATTCAACTGCTTTAGAGGACTAAATGATTTGTGATACCATTTACAGTGTTGTCCACCTACAGCTATATGTACTATTGGTCAATCCGGTATTGGTAGAACAGCTGGACCACAGTTACACAGAGATTAGCAAGCCTAGACTTCTTTAATCCTTTGTTCTTTTCGATAGTGTTACCATGTTTGATAATTGCTGAAATGTACACAGCTTTCTTTTATTCTTGTGTACAGTCATTTTTCAATAATCATTTCCTTTTTATTCTTTACTCCTTTTGTGTTTCTATGGTTACTTCCCAAGGTCATATCTTGAAGTACCATACCTTTAAACACAAAAGACAGAGCCTTGCTGCTCAAAAGAATTGACGATCATAGAACAACCTTGATCAAAAGAATTTAGGCACCCATCTACATCCCTATTTCCCTTCAGGCACTCTTAAGGTAACTATGCCAGCATTCAAAGCAACCATGGAAAGATGTCCCAAGTAGCAGGCTTAAATGTTTTAGTTTCATGAATTACATGAAGCGCTGGTTAGCCTAATAATGCTATTCTTATCCACATGATCTTAATTATCTAATATTTCGATCTGGCTTGCTCTGGCATGAACAGTACCCATCTCTTAGACTCCCGTCATTTGCAGACTGTTTTGCAAATAAATGAACACCCCCCACCCCCTCAATTGCAATTTACGGATACTAATTGAGCAGTCTGATGCACAGTACAACAATACATTAGTCATTTGACTGTTGGACGTTCACAGACTCTTCTATTTGTCGTGCCTTTTCATTAGGAAGGACTGTCGATACGCTAATCATATGCTCAGTCACAAAACAATCAGTGTGGGCAGCACAAGTAAGCTGACTACACCCCCCCCACCCCCCCCCCCCCCCCCAAAAAAAAAAAAAAAAAAACACATACACATGCCCACACAGTTAAAACTGAGAAGGTGTCTGGCCTTTTTCTAATCTCAATTACAAAGGGACTGTTTCATGCTCAGTCTAATGGGCAATTGCTCATCATTGACCCATTCAGGCATCTGTTTTTTACGAGAAACAATTTGAACAGGAAAACTGTGAGAAACACGATGCTGAGTCGTTAGGGAAAATATACCACAAATATAAGAGTTCTGCATATTAGATGAATTAGTGGTGAAGCTTCTATAAACCATAATTTGTAAGTCAGATGACGAAGCAATGATGTGTGGATATCATTGATTCTTGTTTTACTAATAAGTATAAACATATACACCAACACAAACCATTTCATGATCATCAAATGCAAAATATAATGCATTATTTCACTGAACATGTAAGATAGCATTTGCTCAACATCTCTGTTCTTAAGTAGCAGCACATGCAGTCTCTTCTGAGCCAGAAGCGGAATGACTCTTAAGCGAGGAACACCATTCACCCTGCCTCATAAACCACAGAAACTGTAAATCAGATTTATGGTATGAATAGATTTCTTTCCAGATGTTGATGTTAAAAAGGGGGATAAAATGATAAATCAAATCATTTTGAATGTTGGAAGTAAAATAAAAAAAGTGCTTCATTGCAGCTATCTGAAAACAGACTAATGTTGCTTCTTCAATGAAACAGAATATTTAATAAAATCGACTTCCGTATTAAAATATATATTAAAAAAAAATGCAACTGACATTGCAATATCCTATGGATCTTGCAAACTAACCATGTTTAAACCTAATGTAACCTACAACATGTCACCAGGAAGAAAAAAAAATAAAAAATTCAAAACACACAGCTTATTTAAAGTGCCCACAAGTTGCCACTTGCATAACATGTGCAGCTGCTGGAACCTGCTGTTTCAGCAAAAGCTGTAAAGGGTTCTAGAAGGGCCTTCCTACTGTCAGAGTGAGAGGAGAACACCTGTGTTTCTCAACACCCTGGCCAGTCTTTAGCTGCTTCCATTTAGCTTCTTTTAACTTTATATGGGCACAGAGGATTAGACCAGAGTTCTAATTAAACTGCAAAGTTATCTATGCTTGGTTTATTGCTGCGGGAACTCACTGAAATGTCATTAAGACTCCCAAGCAAGCCTTAGCTGTAAAGGCTTGATGATGAAATTGCATTTTGTACAAAGTGAATACAGTTCTCCAAAGTCCCTTAAGACTCTAGCATTTATTTCTACAGCCAGTATCTGAAATAATCATAAACATAGCAAGAAATTCAGAAGCCAGTGGCACCTGGGGGTCAATTGTGAAAGCATTTGATTTGTATTGTTTGAAAAGAAATTGTTTTACAAAACTAATACCAAACAAGAGAGTTTTACATCTCAGGAGGTTCTTGTCTCATTTGTTTTGTATGGATTTTCTTATAAAAAGAGCCCACCTTTGTCTGACACTATGTACATGCTGTCAACCCTCTTTACTAAGGGCTGGTTCAAACTGTCGCAGGTGAATGTGATATATGTAAAGCGCAGACAGCTAAAAAAGCTGTGCAGCTTCACTCAGACCATGCAGCAAATGTAATGTTTTCCAACATTATCCGATCCTATACAAGAAGAAATTATGTCCTTTACTACTGCTTCTGTAACTGATCTCACTTGAAAGGTCCTGATGACGGACCATCTTGATTGAGTGTGATTTGAGCAGCGCTACAATCTTGGATTGAAACCACCCTCTCCTGTAGAAAAACTGACCCAGCCTCCCCAAATATTTTGGCCCCACCAACCAAGTAGACTGTCTAAAAGGGGCAACAATTAAAAAGAGAAACATTTCTGTTTGAGAATCTGGATTAACCTGGCATGAGTTAATGGAAGTTGACAAGATTTGGTTTGCAACACTTCAAGACGGTTTGGACAATATGTGCATAATTGGAGAGTACATACAACAAAAAAGAATAGAATTAAAAAATATATATTGTATATATTAATGCACGGATATCACAATCTACTTTGCTGATGATGTCTTTCCTTCTGAGTTCCATGCAGACATCACCCTAGACACCATTGCTCATGAAACATCAGCAAGTTGAGCTGTCTTGGTCAATGAAGCTCCTGCCAAACGCGCCCCAACAATCACCCCTCTTTCAAAGTCACTACCCATATATTCATAGTTCATCTGTATGAAACCATGTTTTTCCTTGATTTCCTCTTTCTCACCAATCAATTTTGAAAGTTTATTTTTGCGGAATGCCCAGAAAAAACATAAGTAGATGAAATGAACCCTCGTGCTGTACAGGTCAAGCTGTGTCATCATGACTAACTGCACTCACAGGAAGAGAGATTAATGCAGGCCCAGGGTTTAATCAAGGCCACTCGAATCTCCACCCTTTTACTGCAAAGTGAACTTTTTTTGATGGTTCTAAATGTTCCAATAGTACATTTGGCAGATGCCTCAAGCTGGTGTCCTGCATCAATTTTCTCACTTTGAGCACAGTCGTGGCCCTGCAACTCTCACACTGCTCTTACACTAAGGTTACTGTCTTTTAGTATTTTGTAACTTTAAAGGCTAATACATCACCATTACTGTTTCCCCAAGGCATTCATTTATTACTTATGCATTCATTTATTACTTCCATGAAAGTCATGAACATCTTGCTGTGGCACTGTTTCCATCTGACCAGTCAATACATCCATCAATGGGATCAGACAATATTAATCTTAACTCCCATAATCCCAGTGTGTGTGTGTGTGTGTGTGTGTGTCCGCACTTGCCTCCTGCTTTCCCTCTTGGAAAAGCTTAGTGAAAGCATAGTTAAGCATTGGACAGCTCAGAGATGTACAGTACTGGTATTATTAAACATGATAAAATCAATGCTGTGCATATTTGTCGTGGTAAAGAGAAGATTAATCTGTGAACACCAGTCCAAAGGTATGACTTTTGCTTTCATGTGTATGAACTGACCCCCATCAAAAAGTGGCCTACAGGAGGACCATGAATATAATGTGCTGTAGAATGATGAAAAATAAAATGTGACATTACCTAATGAAGAAGGAAGCAGCAGCTGAGGTGCTTGGACTGACCCCTGCCTGGCCCAGCATACCCTGGACGCCAGGCGTTGTGTTGTTGTGTCGTTGTGCCTGCACACAGCTGCTGGGAGAGCCGCAAGTGGCTTCAGTACCCAGGACCTCCTTTCCATTCTCAGCCATCGTGGCCTGTGTCTGAAGAAATAAGGGCATACAGAGGCTGGATTAGAAAGGCATTCCCTCAATTTATTTCCCTCTCATCCACAGCCAACATCTCCACCTGCTCAAAGTTATCTCATTAGCTGGCTTCTATCAGCTGCCTACTGTTACCACTCATTTAACTCTGTCAGTTTTAATATTGATATGTTAGGGACATATTTGTGGATTGATAGTGCTAAAAGATGCCCTACTTGTAGTTTGCAGATATTGCCATTGGCAATACTTGTATACTTATTGAAAAAAAATAAAGTAAAAATCAATGTAGAACAAAAATGTTTTAAAGATGTACAGCCTTACTAACAGTTGACAGATACAGGTTTTAAGTACTTATTGGAATAAAATATGTATCTTTGTTTAGTTTGCAGCTGTATTCCCAGTTCAACACACAGATCCCAGACTCTCTCTCTTGACTCTGGTTTGAAGGAGTCAACCTGCCTGACAGAATTTGATTCCTGCAGTCTAGCCCCGGTAGCCAACATCACAGTTTTGACAGCTAATAGTAATAAAAAAGGACAAGTATAGTGCTCTGCATTGGAGAGGTTTACAACCATGACCGCAGTAGACAAGCAGAGCAAGTGCTTTGGTTGGGATAATTCACACAAACAGGCTGACAAGCATGAAGAAATGGTGAGAGATAAGCCGAGTGCTCTCATTGTTGCTCTTCATATTCCACGACTGACACAGCTGCTTATCTCCCAGTGTTCCTGCCTGTCACAAAGGATTTTGCTGCCGTCCCCTCACTTGTAATCCTGCTACCTGTGTGGAAGGTACAGCACAGTTCCTTTCCAGTGTCTGGGGGTAGTGCTTACAAGGATACTACAGACACAGAAGAGTGACTAGTGAATAGTTAAAGGTATATTAAACCTTAACAACGTCTCACCCAAAAGACGGAGCACAAGGAGGTTAAGTGACTTGCTCAGGGTCGCACAATGAGTGAGTGAATGAGCTGGGATTTGAACCAGGGACCTCCTTGTTACAAGCCCGTTTCTTTAACCACTGCATTATTACTATATTATCAAACTGACATACAGATTGAGAGACACACTATGGTACCAACTTGGGTCAAATTAATTAGTTTTTACTATTTAATATATCCAGTTCTCAAAAGTTAGACCCCCATCTTTTCAGCTAAAAGGAATATGTATAACACATGTATATACTGCTTAACACTAAACAAATAAGTTGAGCTCAACTATTTAAAAAAGCATTATACATTTTACAAACAGCTGGAAGCTAAGATTACAAACAGTAGCTAGATATCCGTTACTTAGTTAGCTATTTAATGCAGAACAGGTTTAAAAAACAACGCTGGACAAAAAAGCTTGTTTTTGCAAAGGCAGGTTCCATCTTTTCATTGTGTTAGTGTTTACATAGTTAGCAGAGAGATTACCAGATAATCAGAATGGAAACTACAGTACAAGCGGGTAAGTTAATTAGTCAACAAATTTACTGTGTTTGTGCACTGCGGCTAACTGGATTACAGCCATTTATATCATCAACGTTTACAGCAAAAAAAGATGACAATAGCAGGAAAAGACAGCACCTGCTGCTAAGCCAACTAATAGGTGGGAGATGTTTCTGCATCTAATTTTATGATCAATTCAATGCAATTTCTTTGTTTCTTTTTTTTTATTAGATGAGACTGCTGCATAAAAAAACATAAGACAAATGTGTAATTTGTAGATCATTAATAAAAGCAATTGCAAGAAAGCTGCACAAGGGTCTACTTCATTTCTTTACTATAATGAATTACACAAAATATCCTTCTGTAAATATATTGCCACAATAAAAGATAAGAAATAAATAGGCATTACAATGGATGGGAGTATCCTGGAGAGGAATATAAAGAATCTTTTTTTTTTTTCTTTTCCAGGTGTCGCAGGGAGCAATATGTACTCAGGCACTGAGTGATAGCCCATTTTATTATTCCCTGCAAAATAACTGTCTTATTAACATAATCTTCAAGTCAAGCAAGGCAAATTGATTACAGAAAGAATATAATAACTAAAGCAAACACATATCCTCTCTTAACCAACCGAATATTAAAAAGTGGCATTTTAAGACCCTGAAAGATAAGCCATATTTTTTTCCTCATTTGTTAACTGATTAACATTACAAATGAGGCAGTTTTTTTGTTGTTGTTTCTAGAACAGATTATTCCCTCCTCTAGAAAACAGAATCTCCGATAACAAAATCTGGTCTGTTCAGCCGAGCAGGATTAGTCACACAGGGATAACATTTTGTTAAAATTAGCACAGAAATTGCAAATTGCTTGCTGTAAAATTATTTAGATATACACACACATCAATACATACACATATACATATATACACACACATAGGTATATAAAAAGTTGTGCTGCACATGGGTCATGGGGTTTCAGTAGAAACTGTCAACCAAAGTGTGTGAAGAGTTTCATCAATGAAATCAGTGAAGAATGGCAAGTCATCTTCTATCGCATCGTGAAGCTTGTGGGAGAAAACATTTAATTAAAAACCATTAAAGAATACAGCTTTCACTGCATCAAACGACTAATTTTAGAAAGAAGACTATTTGTCAGGTTGTGCATGAAGTTCTGAGTTGTGGCTGGTTTTTGTTCAATCAATACAGTATTTCTATTTACTCAAGACCTCAGAACTAAGGTAGGTATTTGGTGTTGTACAAATACGGAGATACAGAGCTCCCCCTTAATAAGGCGGCACTTTGTACCGTGGAATCAGTTATAAGACGGATGAGGCTCCCATTTTACCCACAATACCAGTCCACTAGCAATATCATTCTTATAAGGCGGAACACAAACAGCACGGTCTCGTAACTATGGCGCTTGATTATAGTTATAATTAGGAAGCACATTATATTCTCCTTCAGTCATCTAAATAGAGGTCCGTAGTTATCAGTGAAATCAAGTTAGACAGAGTTGAGACGGCACTGTAGACCTATTTTGTGAGGGTAGAGGTTAACAAGAAACAAAAGGGATGAAAACAGAACGCAGCCGTTAGCTGTCAGGAGTCTTCCTCTGGGGAGCAAAGAGTTAATTTCTCATGCAGCTTTCTGTCGCTCTCTCTCTCTCCTTATTTCAAGATGGACACAAACACAGCAGATCCTTTATTGAAGCGAGAGGAAAAGAGAAAGAGAGCAGTTCCCCTCATCTATTAATTAGGCCGACATTGTTAGCTGCACCAGGCTGCAGCGTCCATTCATGGTGCAGTCTCTGCTAATGAGACTCTGTTTCAGATCACATCCCTTCCGTCAGCTCCAGTCTTTCAAAACTGCTGCAGACACCAGTCTTTCTCTCCTGCCACTGTACACAATGATGCTAAAGGGGTGCATTCCTAGAGACACTATTGAGATTAACACGAAACCTTCGAATGCAGTCATAGAGAAATATCATGTTTGTGGAGTACAAATGGCAGGGAGGTATGTTCACATGTTACGGAAACTGCTGCACCAACAAGCAGTCAGTTTGAGAGACGATGACAGGCACACAATCTGTTCACGATGTAGAATTTAGCAAGCAAGCGCCAAGGCACTTTTAGGGTTGATCAGATGTTCCCCTTACAAAGAAACATGCCTTTAAAGCCTGGCCAGATAGTAGTAGATCACATTTAATGGCTTTGTCATGGTCCTTAAGCTGCGATTGGGGCAGCAACCAGAATGCCTGTACCTAATCATTGTTTCATATGCAGCAAATGCATAATGCATGAGTCATCCCAAATTATCTCTTGCAGCTTAACAGAAAACAAAAGCCTGCTCACAAATACCCCAACCTCATCTATTTCTCCTAATCCCAGAGAACAAGCATGGTAAATATTTATAAAAACAGGACTCGCTATCCATTTCAACAACTGTATCCAGGGCAGATATACAATTAAATCATAACAGTAGCTTATGCAGCTCACTAAATCCCCCCTCAATCCATTACCAGTATTACTGATCTTGCTACTAAATCAATGATTACTATTCACTCTGGAAAATGATCTCAGCTTTGACTCATGCTACCATTTACATATCCAATAATCTCACCATCAATTTGTTTGCCAGCACCCATCATTATATGTCCATTAAGGCTACAGTTCTGATACAAAAATCGATATGGCAACGGAACGGAAAGGAAAACTCAATGTAGTGCATTTAAAAGAGACAGCACCACAGAACATACTTATTGTTTATGAACTGTCCGCAGGCAAGTCACACAAATGATTCAAAATAATTTAGCGGCCGTAACCTGAATTGAAATTATGCTTGAAAACAATGGGGACCTTAAGCAAACTATTAAATCTGCTTATAAGACTTGGAAAATGTTGGAAGCGAATGGAAGCAGCATGCATGTAATATCAAATGCTACACACAGTGGGACAATAGCGTTCTCCCAAAACTAGCAGGGAACTAAATGAGAATTCCTAGCCTCACACAGGAAGCAGGAGTGAGCAGAACTTCCAAATAATATAACTTCCCATTTTATTTAGGGCATGTGAAATAACTGCCTCAGAGCCAGAAACTTTCTCTTGAAATTGACCTGCATTCTACATATTTGTAATATTCCAAGCAGGTACAGGAAAAGCACTACCACTGTATGTTTAGCAGCCCAATGGCATTTGTACAGGCACCTTAACACCCAGGGTACCTCTTCCTACGGTGCGTATCCTCATAGCACCAGATGGGATGGGCTGCTGGAACACAAGCTGTATCTTTTGTTAAAAACATGTCACCCACAGATTACAAACAGACAGACAAGTGATGTCATGTTGTGTGCCCATATTGCCTACAAAACTGGTCAGAGCTCCAAGTTACCATCTTTAACGGTCCACTGCAACGTAGATGTCAGCACAGCATCTCATGATTCTTAGCAGTTACTACACTTGCATATTTTGTCAATCAAATTTACGCTGAATACATAATCAACTCAGTTTGACAAATTGTACATAAGTTGCGAGTGGTTGTTTAATATTCTGTGTCATTTTTCTTGTGTCATCTGTGTGACACTATTTATTTATTTACTGGTTACACATGTGAGGGTTGATGATGATGCATCACTAAGCCTGTCATTTGTGATGTGCCTAGCCTTGAACCAGACAAGGGAAGAGAAATCACGTCAGAACACTGACACAGATACATCATAATCAACCCGAAAAAAAATAATTTTAAAACAAGGAAACTTCATAGTCAAAATAAAATTTGGTATTCCTCATGTCTCTATCAGGTTATTATAACTAACTTTTAGAATGTTATTAGATTGACCAGGTGCCGTCAATCAGTCAATGTAAACTCTGGTATTAACTACTGTAGATAACTGATTTTCCTCCAAGGTTGCCTGGCTCTCATCCACCAAGTAATCACTTCTGGACTTAGAGACTCAGCTGGGACATATTACCACTTGGATATCTCCTGTAATATTTCTCATCTGTTCAGAGCACATTTAATAGAAGCCTGACTGCTGGCACCTGATAGACACATATCATCAAGCCTGTAATACATTTATATTAAAAAAAGAACAAAAAAAAACACACACACACACACACACCAAATACTTGGTTAAGCTCACATAACAGAAAAACAATAAATGAAAAAAACTTTCGCAGCGCCTAAAAAACAAATAAGAGAAGGAGGGGGCCTACAGCCTATAATCTGGTAACGCCAAAGGTACTGCACATACATACATACATACATACATATATACACACACACACACACAGATTGTAACTTTTTGTTACCAAAGCCTAGAAGGTGCTTGCCTTCTGAAGGAATGTGCCTGTCAAAGGCAGTAAGAACACCAACCACAGGTATTTTATCAGAACTTACCAGATAGGCCTGAGGAAGGAAGTTGTTGACCCTGGAGATGCTCCACATACCTTCCAGGTATTGCTGTGCTTGGATGGTGACAGAGCTCAAAGTGCTGCTCAAGGCTCCCGGTCCCACGGTCACCTGGACACTGGACTTGGGTATGTTGCTCACACCCTGCGGCCAACCGAGACCCTTCCGTCTCTCTGCCCCAGAAAGGGTGTTGGTTGGCTTGCTGATCTGCCTGCTGGCTTGCAGGGCCCAGTCCTTGGAAGAGGAGAGGGTGACCATGTTGTGAAGCCCAGTTCTTTGAGGGATGCCAGATAACGTGCTGGGGGCAAAGTCATGTGTCTCTTTGCTGCCCGTCTGCGCAAGGGCCTGGACCATCTGGAGGGCTTCCTGTTTCAGCCGATTGAGGTGGGTGGCACAGACTTCACAGCGGTTGTCACCCTCATGCCGACCTTTCTGTGGGTACTCAGGCACTTGGAGCTTGTCAAAAAGCAGAGCAGCAAAGCCTGGATCCTGAAAGCAAGAGACAAAAGAACAAGATGTTAAAATTGAGTGAACCATTTATTAAATAATAATAAAGTACACACTATATTTTAGTGTGTCTTGTTGAATTGAGTAATTTCAATTAGAAACGACAATAAAACTTGGAGAAGGGTGCTGGGTAAGACTTTTTAAAGACTGCTTACAGAAAATTAAGAATGCTCAGGAGTAAAGCAGACCACAGATTTGAGCTCAGCTGCTAGGTACCATGCTCTTGATCCTGAACAGTAATGCTTGTTTTATTGAGATATACCAACGCTATCCAATCTCACAAAACTACATAACACATTATGATTATTATTACTTCAGTCACAGTTAAAGTAAATAACTCGCAAAACAAGTTCAACTTAGCAATACCAAAGAAAAATGGGGACTTAGTAAATCTCTAAAACTAAAAAAGCAGATTATTTTCATGTTTAGTTCAACAACATAAATTAACCGAGCAAAACAGATCATCACTAAATTAACACAGCATCCTACACATGTTAAAATGCAGCAGCTCTAAATTAATTATGTATACCTGTACAGAAGCAACATTCAAGACATGTACAAAATTATTTAACCAAATAGTGAACCAAATTACCAGAATGGAAAACACCAAATTGCTCAGCGACTTGTGACTGGTTCAAGTTTTTTTTCTGGAGCTTGAACAATTTCCAATTTTCTGTAGCAAGAGAAACAGCGCTGTGTTTCACGGTTTGTTTACTTGGCATTTTGTAGCGATGTGCACTTCGGGAAATCAGAATACAAAATGAGGCAATGATATGGTAGCCATTCAGTATGCCTCAAGACACTTGCTAGGACAAGTCACATTTGAATAAATTGAATTAACTATTTGAATTTAAGTTTGATGATGAGAAGTTATACGGTTACAAAACAGTACTGTTATAGTTGTGAATGAATAGCTAGCGCTGCCAAAAAGTGTTCTCTTAAGTGAAGTTCCTGTACCTTTAGGAGGTGCATTTACAATGAAAAAAAATCTGTTCCACCACAAGGGTGTTAGGCAAAGTGTTCTCTTTAGCAGGTGTTCCTGTGCATGGAGACTACTGTACTAGCTGTGAACTAACTCCCATTGCCAAGTTCTACACCATGGCCCAGTTCGCTATCTATACAATAGAATTCCTAAGGCAGAGAGAGATGATGTGGAGAAGGGATGCTTGGATTCATCCTCATTATAACTCATTGAAACCTCATTGAACAGACTTTCTTAAAATCAGGTGGGGGGGGGGGGGGGGGGGGGGCAGATAAACTGGACATATCCACCAAATCATCACTTATTTATAAATTATAAACTAATTACATATGATAAAAAGCCCAGCATGAAAATAATAATCTGTTATGAAAGGCAGAGGCTTGAGGTGCACCTGATAACTACACATCTCCTCTGACTTATAATTAGCCACACTTCAAATGCAATCTCGCCTGCCTGTCTCTAATGCTCAGGAGAGAGGCTGTATCCTGAGCGAGCAGCCCTGCTGGTACACTACAGCCTCAGCATGCAACACAAATTCATTGAAGTCTCTTAAGCAGCATAAAAAGTCAAGCCTGGCAGCATTCAGAGGCGCACAATAGGACCCCAATACATAAATGTTTATGATGCTCTTCAGAGGGACTGTAATAAACCAGAGCGAAATGTGGCTAGCAGACACTAAAGGGTAACAGCAATCACCATTCCAGTTCATATTTAGGCCCTTGAACATTGAACAATTCCTGCCAGCAGTCAGTTTTTATCCAAGTCTTAAAATGATGGGCATACGAGCCAGAAATTGAATCCCGCTCTAGTCAGACCCTCAGTTCTTGATACACAAGAGTCCTATAAGCTTACTGAAACCAGCCAACTAGACAGTTACTGTAAAACGCTGCCATAGCTGTACTTGGATTAAGAGTTTGTGGCTTTGTTCAAGTTTAAAATGTAAGGCAGTTGATTTTAATTATACTGATGCTCAATGAAAACGCACATCCATAATGTTATTTACATTTTAAATAGTGAGCAGATATCTTTGTTGATTGTTCGAGTAGTATTGTTCCTTGGGATAACAGAATACTGAGCTCAACTCATGTAATTTCATAAAAATGCCAGGTGCTCAGTGTTTGGTATTTGAGTTAAGTTAAAATTGCCAAAATTAGTGGATTAAGAATCGGTATAAATACCCAAAAAGACCATGTCCCATTTGAGCACTGAAGATCACCCGGTTGCTATCGGCATGATTGAAGATGGTCTGTCTGTGAAAGAAGTTGCCCGGAGAACGAAATGTTCTGCTTCAACAATCAGCAAACTAGTCCAGAGAAACCAGGAAACCGGCCGTGAGGGACAGGCCACGTCCTGGAAGGCAGAGGGTCACCACACCAACCCAGGACAGTCACATCCAATTGATCCACGTAATCGTTTTCAGACTGCAATGGCTATAGCACGAGAAATCCCAGGAAGAAATAATCCACACATTAGCAGGATGACTGTAGCTCACCATCTGCATGAAAATTATTTGCATGCTCGAAGACCATTCAGGGGTAATATGTTGACACCTGAGAGACAAAATCGCCATCTTCTGTGGACCAGAGAACATCTGAGGTGGCGGCAAAGAGAATGGTGGAGTGTTTTATTCACCAATGAATGCAGTTTTGCCCTTGACAGATCTGACGGAAAACAATGTGTGTGGAGATGTTGCGTTGAGTGTTATGCTGACTGTTGCGTTGTTCAAGCCAACTGGTGGGGTGGTGGAACTGTGATGATGCGGGAAAGAATCTCAACACAAAAACGCCTTTGGTATAGATTGAAGGCAGCCTTACTGCTCAGTGTAACATTGACAAAGTCCTTGAGGCAACAGTTCTTGCAAGCCAATCTGGAAGTGTTGATTTTTTAGCAGGACTACAATTAAACGACTTCAAGAAAACAACGGTCGAGGTCTTGCCGTGGCCAGCTTTTTCTCCTGCCCCGAGTCCAACAGAACATCTGTGGGAGCAAATCGCCAGTGCCACCCACAGGAGACAACCGCGACCAGCCAACCTTCAACAGCTGGCTGCAGCTGCACAGGAAGAGAGGCGGAACATCCCACAGCAGTCTATCCAGAGGCTGATCAGGTCTATGCGTCAACGCTACCAGGATTGTGTTAATGCTCAGGGAGGTCATATTGAAAGTGTGTCACGCTTCATATGGAAATCTTATGATTCGTTGATTTGTATTTTTGTTCACATTTTCTGTGATTTTGTTTGATATCTGTTTAAAATATTTGATTAAATCCATTAGACTGGAATGTTCCATTTCTTTTGTGCATTTTCTAAGTGGAATCATACCCAACAACACAAAAATAAGTAAAACACAGTAAAAATGAAGGCTGGGGAAGTCAATTAAATTATATTATATATAAAAAAAAAACATAAATAATTCCCCAATTAGAAATACATGAATGTGCAGGATTTATTACACACAATATTCTACATAAAAAGCCAAGCTAGGATTTGAACCAAATACCTCTTGCCCCACAGCTAACCATTCAACCTTGCTGCCTCCCAAACCTTATATACCTAACCTGCTAAGGAAAAAGAAAAATCACCACAGAGACAAGCAATTTGGTCTCTGCCACAGAGAGAAGAGATGAGCACTGCTGGCTGCATTAGCCCGTTGCGACTCAGCATGCGAAACACTGCTGAGCCATTCACTGCAGAGCAGGGTTAGGCAGCTTTAACCCAGACTTAACGTCACATCCCACTAGAGGAAGAGATTCCTGTTTTGCAGTCAACACACAGCTATTTCAAAGTGTGAAAATATATAGGGAGTTATTAAACAAAATTAAATAAATTCTACAAAACCTCTGCAAGTTCTGACTAGACTGGATTGGAAGCTTTTGTTTTCAACAAATCCCATCAAAAATGCACTCACTGTCACTGCCATTCTTTAGTTGAGAGATAATATACCATATCAGTGTAAAAACACTCAGATGTTTTTACACCGATAGAGAGTGTAAACCCCCGTCTCCCAGACCAGTGTGCAGCTTAGAAGAGATTAACCCTATTTCTGTTGTAAAGCAGCCACCAAAACAAATGCCTCACATTAATAAGAAAAAATACCAACTTAATGCTCTTTTAGGGCATTGCCTGGAAAATTATACTCATTAAGGGATCACCAATGTTCTATAGCATGAAGCAGCAAATGCTGGGCAATTTTTTTTTTTTTTTTTAGTCTAATCTAACTTTAAAAGCGCCCTCTTGCCACTGGAATATGAACGTAGTAACTTCTGTCATTTAGGGTAATATTTAAACTGTACAAATACACTTTATAAACATCTGAGCAGGCTATAGAGCCACTGTGTGGTGGACACATATCTTTACATGAACTATATTTTGATTCCCACTATTCTTAAAAGAAAAGGCCCAAGTGTTAAGACAACAAAACAAGCAATCTGTTTCTCATCACCCTAGCCATTTAGAGGTAACAGTCTTTCTGCTTTTAAAAACCCTAAAACACAATTGCCTGGTTAATTATGAAATACCACTACCAAAACATTTAGAACCTAGGAGACAATTCAGCAGCAATCAAACATGGACCCTCAATAGCCTGGATCCCCATCTACAGCATTTACTTTGAAGAAATCAATCTTTCCTAGCATTTGAACCTTACTCTATATATTGCTAAGCATTGATTTAGGGAGTCTAATATAAGGCAGCGCTTTCTTGTTGGTCTTTTCAATTACTACGGTAACAGAGTAGGGGTCCCCAGTAAAACTGTCTTAGAAGTTTATGCTTCTATAAAAGTTAGCTGGAGGTCGATGCTCAGATGCCTCTGAACATGGCTGGGTATCGTCGCTTCTGAGTCAGAGCTAAACTTGTAAAGCTTTACTGCTATATACATGGTTAAAGAAAAGTTAAAACTCAGTGAAATAATGATAAAAGCACAGGAAGGTAGGAAAAAATAATTGTAAAAAAATGGCAAAAGCATAAACTGACCATTTGAGGAAGAAAAGTTCATAAATACAATCCATTGATTTTGAAGATGTTCATGGTATGGAGAAATAAAAACTTATGATAAATATTTACGAAGAAAAGCAAAAAGCACCTTGCCCATAAACAGACATTAACTTTTCAGTTTTGCATTTAAATGTAATGCTAAATGTTGGGATTGCAAGACACAAATAACAACCAATTTTAGATAAATTAATTCATTAATAACAAGTATAGTGGTGTAAAAAGATGTAAACATTAAATACAGAAACGTATTTTGTTGTGCAGATGTATGAAGTAGCACAGGTTTCCATGATGCCTTGACTTGCTCCATCTGCCCATACACAAGCAATAATTGAGGTGTAGCTGGTGGTGTCATCCTGAGATTGGGATGTAAATCCAGCTGTATTTTAAATTGTGAAATAATCCACAGTACTTGACAAACAAGAGGAAGTTTATTCATAATTCAATGCCTCCCAAAACCATCTCACTCCATTCCCAACCCCAGGATGCGCATGTAGACCGATGTAACTGACTGAGCCCAGAGCCACTGGGACTCTTCTATAGCGTACTGCCGGTCATCACATATTATAAAACTGAAGAGGAAAATTAAAATAGGTTCTACAGCCTACTTATATTAAACCACTAGTTGTGGTGTAAAAATTACTTTTAAAAAAGGCATAGATGTGCTATTGTTCTGCAAGTTCATTTTAGTTCAAGTGCATTGTGAATTCTAATTGAATGCAATTGGTAAGAATATGGCCTGGCTTGTTAGTTTAATAAGTCACTAGCCAGAGGTAAGCTGAAACTAAATCACTTAAAATACGGTTCAACTCAAATGTTCACATCTCTAGGGAGAACTTTTCATCTAACAGCTCCTAGCAAGAGGTAAAAAAAAAAAAAATGCACATAGCTGCTAACTGTCTTTATCCAACATAAAAAAGGACAGGATTTCTCACCTCCACCCATTAAAATAAGTTCACCATCCTGCGTCAGAAACACCCATCATTGGAGTACCACCCCCAATCCAACACCATGACTCCCTCACCAAATCATGCAAAAACCCTGATACAAATTCCACAGCAATATTTAAAGAAGGGGGGAGGGGGGCTATTAACTGCAGGGTGCCTGGGCCTCTGTAGAACAGAACAACTCCAGCCATAATTACAGGTCCTCAGAAAGACAAGGGAAAAGTAACCTGACAGGAAGAGCCTGCTGTGCTGTAAACCTCAAACCTCCAGTGTGAAAAGCCTAGTATTATAACACTCCAGTCACAATTAGACCTCCGTAAATAAAACCCACCATCCCTCCTAATAAAGAACAAGTCATTGTCACAACATCTTTTAGCCTCAATTGCAGATTTAAAAAATAGCAGTATTAATGGGACATGCTTTAAAAAATAAATAAATAAAAGGGTAGAATTTAGCTTGATTTGCTAAAGTGTATTAAACTGATGTCTGGTTTGTAAGCTTCTTAAAATATTCCAATGAGTTTTAGAGCACACAAGTAAACACAGTCCAGTATCGCAGGGCTACTGTTCACCCTAAAGTTTAATTATAAAAAAAACATAACTGTTCGAATAAAGCTCTAGGACGGATTCCTCAGAAGACCAGTTTTCTAACAATTAAAGCCATCAGTGAATGTACAAAGCTCCACTTTCTAAAATTGCGAAGAACTAGTTTGAAATTTGTGACAGGCCCCTCTATTGTGATAAGAGCTACCATGTACCAGAGATAGAAAAGACACTCATTGCATAGCAGTATGATCCCAACCTGGTTTTGACTTTAATAAGACACACCTGGGCTTGTTCCCTATACACTGGGGCTAATCAAGCTCATAGTAAAATATGGAATGGGTAAAACTGCTATGCATTAGGCATCTCTTTTACATCTCTGCATACCCTAAATAATGCTCAGAGGGGTTTTTACTTTCACATGTTAAAACTGTTGTTCTAAGACAACTGGTTAAGCCATTTACCAGCAAGATAACTCAAGACGACTTGCATTGATGAATTCAATTAAGACCACTAGTTTTGAAATTTATAATAACACTCGTCTCAGTGATTACCGCTGTCTTAAAATGACACCTACCCCGTATTTTACACTTCAACCAAAAACATTTTTGAGGTTGGACATAGCTGAGATCATCTAGACTAGGAGTGGCCAACCCATGTTCCTGGAAAGCATCAATCCTGCAGGTTTTGTAGGTAGCTCTAAATCATCAATCACTAAATACCAGGAACAAACAGTAATTCTGACCAATTAAGCCCACTCTAAGTCAATTAAATCATTAAAAGGCTGGGGTAAAACAAAAACCAGGACACCCTGAGGTGTTCCAGGACGGTGTTGGCCACCCCTGATCTAGACCAATAACTATCAGAACATTGCATGGATCATTATTTATGCAATACTTCAGATAGGATATCTGTTTAAGATCAGGAGAGATCAACTACAGAACTGCACACTAAATTTGGCCTCAAGAAAGTTTCTGCACATCTGTTTATGGCCCATTGGAATGGTCTACTGATGGACACACTTGATATGACAACCACACACTATAGTTACATCTATCAGAGATCAGCCATTATCAAAAGACAGCTGTATGGTAGCATCTGCTTTTTTTATAGTTTTATTGCTTCTGTCAACATGGCATCCCCGAGGCACACCCTAAATATTCAGTGGCTTAAAAATGGCTGGTGAACTGTGTGATCTACAAGATTTAGAACACAAATTATTTAATTTCTTTTTTTGTTGCCTAGCTATTGAAACCAGAACCAAGATCTGTTAAGGACAACACAAACTGACTTATTTTACTTTAACTTTTTCTTAAAACTCTCTCTCTCAAAATTAATACTACGGTGACACATGATTATAATAAAATATTTCATATAGAATTACTGCTTTCAATTAGAAACTCCACTTTTACTTGGGACTGATGGTGTAGCTGGCATGTTGTAAAATAAGTCCTTTGTTATTGCTTCTGTAATTAAGGCAATTTGTTAAATAAGCGAAGCAGGGTTTGCCTAATCAGGACCAGCATGTGTGATTAAATTCTGGTTATATGGCTAGACTACCAATATTGTGCTCCAACACCTGGGCACCCTTTGACAATTCAAGTCTGTTAGTGTTTCGTATATTCTTGACAGCCATGAAGAATGAAGACCACTGTTAACATCAATCAAATGTTGCATTTCAGTTTAAATTTGTGTCCAACACCTCATAAGAAACTTTCAGAATTGCCCAATTTCCACCGACATGGGCACTATTTAAGGATGTGGACTATAACATTTAACACATTTGTAGGAACAAAAATAATAAAATAATTATTATTATGAATAGTGAAGAGGGTCCCCGTTGCCCTTTGCCTTCAGCTGCATTTCAAATTCATTAGATGGAATAAAGTATGTTTTCCAAATGTCACATGACAAGGCGATCAAAAACCATGTTAGGATATACTTGATTGGAAAGATAGATTACCACACAAAATCATTTGGGTATAAAAATGACCACTGTAAAATTGTAATTCTGTCTCAAGGAGTCAATGTTTACCATTTTTAACTGTCGGCTTTTACTGTAGTATCAGGATACCTGATCAAGCCTCTTTCAATAAGAATTCTTAAACCTTGGATGTTACCTCTTCTTTGTTGTTAAGGTGCTGTGTGATGGACTTTTCAATGCCTATTGTTCATGAAACCCAGGCCGATTACCTGCATTTTACATGCGATTGCACATACCAGGTAGTGGTTATCCAAAAAATAAAGAGGAAGATTTACAATATAGGTTTTCTTTTTCACAATCTCGGTTACATAAAGATAACTACCTGGATGTGCTCAGGATTAGTAACTCTTAAAATAACCTTTAAAAGGTGCTATTTGATATAAGTGGTAGGCCTACGGGGTAATGTTCCATTACTTTACAAAATCGGCACCCTCCTATATTTTCAATGCAAAATTCTCGAATTCATGTTGTTATTATGAAGCTAATAATATCCACAGACGTTTTCAAGGCTGTAACTTTCCTGAAACTGTACCGCTGTTGTTAACATCAAGGAAGTAACCGCCATCAAGAAAAGTCCATGGAACTCAATTATTTTGAACGTGCAATGGTGAGATATATTTTATTTCAAACGTATAGAACTCTTTCGTGCCTAGTTCATCCCCGGGTTGTCTTTTTTCTGCATCACTTCTCTGCGTTCGAAATGTTGATTCCTGTCCTGGTCGACTGACTGCCAGTTGCAGCGTGACATTTATTGACATAAAAAGCGTTTTTATGATTTGTTTACTGGCTCGTCATTGTAAAACCCGGTAATCTCTTACAAACGAAAAACTCCTTATTTGCTACTATAAAAAAGCACACATTGCTTCCTGGGTTAAACGGTTTAAAAGAAATAAGATGGACGAAAAAAGCTCGATTGATATACCTTTACTATAAGCAGTTAGTTTTCCAATTAACCTTGAATTACAGCCGGGCTTTTGTTCAGAAATTAATGTAAACGCGTTGCACTTGCTGGTGTAATTTAGCAACGCGTATCAGCGAAGTTCTACACAGTGTAAAATGTAACTTCCTTAACAGCAGCATTACTTTATCTGGCAGTCCACTAGCGCTACTCAGCGTAAAACTCCACTGAAGCACGTTAAAATTAGTCTCGCATCTGCAGTGCAAAACAGGTTCGTTTACCTACAAGTTATGTAGAACACAGTACAGTACAATGCAAACTTACCTGTACTTAAAACGTTTACGCAGAGCGCGCACTTATTCCACTGGGTGTACTACAGTCTTCTGCGAAGTGAACAGCCTAAAGCAGTACTACAGATAAAATAAAACCTAGGCGCAGCGTCAGACACATCAGACATCTATTAGTAACCTTATCCTTGGCGGTGTGACTCTAACCCCACAGCGTGAACAAATGATGTGAACCAACCTTCCAGCCATCAGACTCACTAATTACCTTCAGGCCTCTCCCACTCGCACTGTCAATTGGCTAAAGGCATCAACAAAACTTGCAAACTGCCCCGCTGGATTTTAATACAGTGCTAAAAATAAAAAGGAGTCGTTCCCATATAAACAGAGGTTATTATCATTCTGTTTCAAAATTTTATCTCTGAAATATTGGCTGCCACTATGTATTTTGTGTGCATCATACTAAAAAGAGGTGTTTGTCTACTTTTATTTCATAGACTGCCTAGATCTACTTACTGTTAATCAG
The DNA here is from genome assembly GCF_017654505.1 of Polyodon spathula. Taxonomy (NCBI): domain Eukaryota; kingdom Metazoa; phylum Chordata; class Actinopteri; order Acipenseriformes; family Polyodontidae; genus Polyodon; species Polyodon spathula. The sequence goes on from NC_054545.1 coordinate 13,911,915, forward strand.
TCTTCATAGTACTTAACAAAGCCTGATTGGTTGGACTTCTTGCAATATTGATGAATCACATTTAATGGGTGTTTAACTTAATTATTTACAAGCTGTTCCTCTGTTATTGCTGGAAGTTTAACCAAGCAACACACTTTTATTTGAGTGAATTATTATGGCTCAACATTTACAGTAATACTATATATTCAATTTTTGCTTGCTGTTGTTATCTGTTCCAAAGTCAATAACATAATGTGAATACTGAGTCAAAGCTAGATAGAAGTGACAATTGAAATGTATTCTGCAGTTTTAAATAAACTAAACAAACAGTACACCATGCCCATTTGGTCATAATAATGCTAACTATGGGAAAATCACACTCCTCGTTCAACTTTCAATTTCAGGATACATTTCATAAATGACCTAAAACACATTCAGGGTTAAAATATTATAAAACTATATTGCTGATAAGTTGGAGTTGGCATTAAAAGTTTATCTTTGGTTTAAATCCTGTATAACAACAGACACTCAATCCTCCAACTACCCACTCTCCTTGTCTAATACATTTTGTTTCCAGCATAGACCAACACATAACTTCTACATCTGGGGTTCTGTTTGCGCCTTCCTGACTGACTGACTTCTGTACCCCACCCCCACTCTCAATAAAAATAAAACAGAACTCTAGTTCTGACTATATTTCTGTGCAGTGTTAAGTTATTCAAAGCCATATTTAACAAGGTTAATTGTCATTTACAGTACCTAAAAGTATACCAAAAGGGAGAATTATAGAGACCAATTAAAATAATTATTTTTGCAATTAAATGAAATTATGTGTGAAAATGTTTTTTTTTTTTTTTTTTTAAATAATGAACTCTGCTCTGCTTAAACTTATTCAAGCTGAGACATCCAACAACATTTAAAATGCATATTTTAGTATGACTGCGCATCCTGCTATTTCATGTGCCATGGCAATATTGTTTATGCTGCATCCGCCTAGGAAGTCTATATTCAACATTCAAAAGACTAGCACTTCAAAATACTCGAAGTGGAAAATTTTAAAATACTAGAAAGGTATGTGTTACATCCACAATGGTCCACAATTATGGAATTTCCTTGTACTTTTACACTTTATATTTCATCATGGGAGCCACTGTAAAACATAGTGATCCTCTTTATTTATTAATGAAACCTAAAATAGCAGCCAAAGAAAAGAAAAAAGTTTGCATTAGGAGTGAAAAGAAAACAGTTATCCAGGTCAAATACTTCAAGTTTATCTAAACGATTCCAGATGTGGCATGCTTCCATACATTATGTAAACACATATATTTCATTTGAAGACATGCAGAAAAGCCAGTACTGAGTGAGTGCAGAGGACAAAAACGTTCCAGATCTCTCTATGCAATGAAAACATCTTTGTGTAAGCTGTAACTAAGATTAATTGAAACTGAAATAATTTCATTTGGAACACAAAAGAAAACATAAATGTCTGAAAGCTAAACAAACCACATGCCCTTGTGCTATAATGTCCCACGAATGGGATTAAAGTTTAAAAAATAAAGGGATTAAAAATTAAAAAATAAAACAAGCAACAGACTCATGTGCTCTAACAAACAAGTATTAGCTTGTATCCCAACAAGAAAAAAAGGTATAGCTCTGCTGGTCACTACAGCAACACTGTAAACATTGTGACAGTTGTGATTTATTCCTTCACTAATTCTAATTGTTAAATCAATAAATACAATTATAGAGCCTTGCTGAAAGTGTTAGCTCTCTTTCCACCAAGGCCAGGACTGTTTGCTTATTTTTATACTTCTGTCAAACCTGTAGTTTGATGATTTACCTATTAGCACATGCTAGTGGAACAGAGTTTATAGCCCACAAGCAGCTAAGTGGTTATGGATGTTGCATGTTGCAGTTGTTGTGGGTAGTCAACCCAGGTGGGGCTGCCTCAGCCTGGGCTAAACCAATCATATGGGGGACGTTTCTTACCTGAAAGACAACAAATCCACATTCTTACCACAGTTAGACACTCCTTTGTTTAAACCAATTAACCTGTTTTCCCTCCCACTGGAGCATCTTTTGATTTTACTGTTGCTTAAAATGCTTATTTTGTTTTCAGTCCCATATGAAAAACACTTTCTCCCAGCAAAAGTGCAGTAAATTATGGTAGGCATCTAAGCTGTCTACATAGACTGCAACTTAACTCCTTTGAATCAGTTTGACTGCAAACCGCTATTGGGTTTCTTAAATTACCATTGAGCAACTCTTAGGTGCATTAAAACCACACTTAAATTAGTCCCGCCAACAATTGGTCCCCGCGACAATTCGCCCCTGTGACAATTGGTCCCCAAAAGATATTCTCCTTATGAACATTTGTAATGACGTGCAAGTGTTTAAAGCTGTTGGAATATCACTGCAAACTGTAAGAATTCATTGTGAACCACTTGTGTGAACGGGGTGTGTTGGGAAACGCAGGTTGTGTATGGTTGATGTCTCTTTCTCCTCTCACTGATGCTTCAGCTGTGGTGTCTCTTTCAAAATGTTTTTTAATAAGCTGGCCGCAAACAGGAATTAAAACAAATGTTTCAAGTTTTCCTACTGAAGCGCTATGGTACAGAGGGTAAGGAAATTGTGCTGCAACGCAGGAGTTGTAGGTTCGATCTCCACCAAGCAAAGCTTTTTTTTTTTTCCCCTCAAATAAAATTATTTATTTATCAACACATAAATTATTAAAAGTGATATTCCTGCAAGTTCAGGTTATCACATTGTCATAGAGTGGGCTATGCTGTGGCACTGTTAATAATAACAATAAAACAATAATAATAATTCTTTATTGAATCAATAACAAAAGTCATTTTTTACATTTTACAAAAAATCACTAGAAAACCTACATTTCTTTACAGATTAAACTGGCTAAATTAAACTCAGTAGTTCCGGTTGACTTTCTGTACGGGTCAAGTAATTGTGGGAATAAAGCACTGGTTATCGGTAAATGGAATGGCAGAAATATTATTTTCTTAGAAAGGCAAAAGAAAATACGTGGATGAACAAAATTACGTGTACTGGTCGCCAAAAAGAGTGAAGAGAAGGGAAAGTGATATGGTGCTGTGAAGAATACAAAAAGAAACAAAGATTCTGTAGTGCAAGAATCCATATATTAGATGGGCAAACTATCAACCGAGTCAACCAGCACACACATGCCAGTACTAGATCCAAAGTAAAAGAAATACAGGTTGCAAATAAAGCAAAAGGAATGGCTACTACTACTACTCAGTCAAGTACAATTCAAAGTTTGCATTTTGCAAAGACAGGAATTGCTCAAGCTAGAGGGGAGGCTAAAAGATGCCAACCTCAGACGATTAGTCCGACGAGCCAAAGTGCAAGCAGCAGCAGCTCCAGCAAACCCTGCCACACTGTTTGAACTGCATATTCTTGATGACTTGTGAATGTATGGAGACAATGGCAATGAGTAGCTCTTTCTGGTGTATGACAGCTCTGAAGATCCCATTCCACTTCCTGCTGGTGAGAGAATTCTCACCTTTGCAACCCCCCAAAAATCCTGACTTGCTGGAAGTATCTGGTGAATGCTATGCTGACGGAACATTTACTGCTGCACCACCACTCTTGGATCAGCTCTACACAATACACTCAGAAAGACACGATAAAATATTTTCCGCAGTATATGTTCTTTTCTCCCATAGAAGAAATCAGACATACATGCGTCTCCTAGAAAAACTTCAGGAATTCAAGCCTGACATGAATCCATAATCAGTAATGACTGACTTCGAAAGAGCTGCATTTTTGCCCCCAGATGCAACTTAAGAAAAGTTTGAAGACGTTACCAATCCTCAAACTGGAATTTGACCACCGGAACTGCAGTTAACTCTACATCACATTGGCTCATATTTGCAGTCTCGATTTGTATATTCCTAACCAGACCACGTGAACTCAGACCAGCGTGCTATGCATAGCGGCTGATCACGCACAGCAGGGAGGGACAGAGACCTGACAGCTGAAGCAATAGCGAGAGGAGAAAGAGACATAAGCCATACACAACCTGCGTTTCCCAACATGCCCCGTTCTTCACACAACCGTTTCACAAGTAATTCTTACAGTTTGCAATGATATTCCAACAGCTTTAAACACTTGCTTGTCATTACAAATATTCGTATGGAGAATATCTTTTGGGGACCAATTGTCACAGGGGAGAATTGTCACTGTGACCAATTATCATGGGGACCAATTGTTCCCGGGACCAATTATCAGGGACCAATTGTTGCGGGACGAATTGACGGGGGCGAATTGATGTGCTTGCATATCAGCTTATTGCATTTTGAATGTTAGATATTTGAACTACCCCAAATGACTTAAAACAATGTTTAAATTAAAAACACTGATCACAAAGAACAAAAGACATTGGTACTGGAGGCTGGCCGCATTGAATTCATTAAATAATTAAGTAGCATACTTGCTCATTTCCAAAGCTTGTCCTCAAGCCAAGCTGGGGAGGTAAAGCAAAGCTCTGGTATTGGGGTCAATACAGCCACTGCTTTATTACCAATCACTGTGGGATCTTTAACATCTGCCAAGCAGACAGGACCTTGGGTTTATCTCTCATGTGACCCTCTATACACACGCCCAGACATATACACAGACACATCATGCTGGGTGTTGGAAGATACGGAATAATAATGACTTGGACCTTCGTTGAGAAGGATGCAAACCTATGAACTTTGATTTGTAATTTTTTTTTTTCTTCTGTGAATTCAGTGCAGCAGTGCACAGCAAAAACAGGATGGCATGTGAGGTTACACACAAAACTCTGTTAAATCCTCCATAATATCCTTGCATTGCCATTGTAGGGCCACTGCATTGCCTTTGAAAATCATTTGGTAGGAGTAAGCCACCAGACCCTTGTTTTATTTACTATGAAGATACTGTGAGACTGTGAAACATACATTATACGGACAGATAAATACAGAAAGAGGCTTTAAAAGTTAAAACTTTTAAGAGTTAGAACTGACCCAGATAAGAGATGACTAAAAGCTGCACGTTTAGTATGCAGCATCGTCTGAAAAAGTATACTGTACAAAGTAGATCCATAAAAAATGCAGTGTTTTTTTTTGTGTGTTCTTGTTCTGAAAGAACTCTCACACAATATATTTTTTCCAGAAGCTGAACAGAGTAAACGCTGTTTTCTATTTATCTTTCCGGATATATATCTGGAGAGTTGTAACAGTTTCATTGTGCAGCCCAAGGAATTCCTTTTATTACCAAAACTGAGGCCCACATTTATAATGGGAAAAACTGAGCCACATAATGTGCGTGTTCAGTACAGCCACACTCACCGTCAAAATAATGACCTATTTTATAAGACTAATTAGATAAAGCAGGCGATTCCGTAATCAACCAATTTAAATACCCTTCACCACAATTAGTGATGGAAAATTACACATCTCGCACAATAAATAGCAGGTTTGGGTCAACCCTGCATGTGTAGGCTACACATTCCAATAGAAAATGAATGGCACACAAAGACTAACCATGGTGATAAGGATGCTCAGAAGCGAAAACTGAAATTTACCAATATGGAATTGGAGATTTCAGTATAAGCAGTACTTGTAGCACATGAAGATGTGTTACAAGCTCGAAATACCTCACCAGAACAAATTGATATAATATGGAATGTGCGGTGGCTTCTTAATAAACAAATGCACAACTTCAGAGTTTGTAGTAGGTTGCTTATACATTACGACGCATCATCCAGTTACTGTGCTTCGCATATTAGTTCAACTTCTTATTTTGTTAGAATAATTCCAAGCATATAGACTTTTCAAATGTCAGAAACAATTAGTTTTATTTACTTACACCATGGCAGCCAAACGGGTGGATAATCCTTCCATTGTTGTACAGCAATATGTTCAGCAACAATACAGCTGCACACAAACAGTCTTCAGTTTAACTACGACTTATATCTTCTCAAAGTTTTATGCAGTTACAACTCTCCTATTTCTTATGTTTGTCTGTATTTCTTACTCTGTATGATTTGTAAGCATATCTGTATGGTATATATGGTCAAAAAACTGTACTTTCTCTAGCTACAAACTAACTGCATTATCTGTTCCTCCGTCCTTTTTTTTTTTTACCGTTTTCTTTCCAACTCCAATTTAACAATACGGCCTGAACCAGTATTGTTAAATACCAGTGCGCCATACCACAAAAAATACATTCTGTAGGCATTACTAAAATAACGGTGGAGGATGAGCGACTTTTTCTTTCGTTCTCCTCGGCAAATTAACGCCTGCTTTTCAGAGTTCTTAAAGTAATCATGCAAATACAAGGCCTGCAATTACCAGAAGCTTTAATAAATTAGACAGAATATTTATTAGACCTAATTAGCAAAATCCCCTTCCAATTTTAGCAGTTTCTTTCAGAAATGCCCCAGAATTACATATGCATATACAGAATTACATCAAAGGCTAAAGCGCACAGAGAAATTGCCCCCTCAAATCATGTCTTAATTGCGTGTTTATGCCATTGCGTGTGTTTTATAAATCTCATCCAAGAATTCAGAACCCTCAGTGCCCATTTTACAGTCGTAAAACATGCGCAATCCTTTTAGAAATCTGGGCCTGAGTCGTTACTCACTGTGAAACAACACAGCTCTCATGCATCTGTCATAATGGTGTGGCCATTTGTTTGAAAAGCCCCTCGTTTCTCTTGAGAGGAAGCTGAATTTTAAGGCAAATGTAACTTATAACAATAACTTCATTTGAAGGGACTGAAGTACAGTTACTGAATTTCATCAGCCGAGGTGGGATTTAACCCTAGGATCTCTGTTTCTTTTCTCTCACTTTAATGTTGGGTAGAACACTCCCAGAGCCAGACTACCATACCCCAACATTATTGCTACCAATTTTCACATAGAGATAGTCATAAAGTAACAGTGTGACAGGATAGTGTCACAGCCCAAGATGTTACTGGATGTTTATTTAACAAAACAAACATGGCATGAGGGCCAAAATAAAAGGTTTAAACAAAATAATACCTATGTGTAGGATGGGCATTCACATTGACCAACACAACACAACACAACAATAGAAATTAAGATATGGAAATTTGGTTTCTATCTACAGCTACTACCAACATACATTTCACAATAATAGCATAGATCGGCCTATAAATCTACTGTCTAATCTAATGTCATTTCCAAATGCTTTTGAGGAGTGAAAAATGAAATGCAGAAGCTAGACAAAAGTTTTGCATCACCCTATAGAACCAACAAATCTTTCTTCATAAAGTCAAATGAAACCTTCTGAATGTTAAGATAAAATATTGAATTATATACCTCTTTGTAGTTTTCACAAATTAAAAAAATGTGACATTTTGAAATCTAACATGAAATACTGTACTACTATTATGGTTTCCGGTAGACCTTTTTGATACCATTTTGCAGTTTCTTTGATTACATGATGTTCACATAGTTTTAGTTTTTTTTTAATTATGCATCAATCCTAAAATTCTAGGTGAAGCAAAACCTTTGGCCATAGCTGTGCGGCAGTAATGTATACAAAGCTTGTGTTTGTCTACATCTCACCTACCTGCATTTCTGTCTATTTATCTGTCTATCTATCTATCTATCTATCTATCTATTTGTCATCATATTGTACCAATTAATCTACTTTTTGCAGTCTCACCCACACAAGCACAGACTGTTTAGTCTTCTCTCTCTGACATCCCCAAGTCTGTGTGCATTAACACCAGCAGCCCAATCACACTTTATTTTGGATCAGTCATGCTGTTATCAGCTCACAGAAGAGGCTGTTGATCTTAGCAGGTTCATGCTCACATTACTATATTACTAAACTCTCTGCAGGTCCTGTCGGATGTGCTGTGTAATAATACAAAATTGGTGTTTATGGTTAGTTTGTGTGATGTGGTTTGAATAATCTTGGTGCTCCCCAAATGCATGATGGAAATTATCGAATGGCTTTGGGTATAATCTCTAAGCCTAAGGCAGTAAAAGGGGAGCAGCATTTAAGCGAGTAAACTCTGTGGACATTTCTCCCCTGCAAAGCAAACAGAAATTATAGATTTGAATCTATAATAAGCGCTTTAAAGGATAAGCAATGAGAGCTTATTATGATTCCTCACACAGGGCTGCTCAGTGCATTGTGACATAATGTAACCTGGCATTTAGTGCTGGGGACTGGAAACTGGGACAGGGAGATTAAAAACCTAATTTATGAAGTCTGTCTATGAGGTCATTATTTTATTTTTATTTTTTTTTTACTGGCAGAACTCTCTATTTTATATTTTGGGTGTATGTGTAGCTCTTACTATACAGTTGAATTGTCTTAATATTGGGATTCTAATGGGGAGGAACCAAATACCCAACCTAGTAATAATGCATTGAGATCAATTACAATTTTTTGTTCCTACTCCCAGATCAACCTTGACATACCAGTACAGCCTCAGCCAAAACATCTGTCTATATACTGTATATTTTAGAGGTTACTTTTTGGTTGTTATATAAATTACTTATGTGCAGAAAAAGGCTATAGAGAATATGAGTATTTCATAAATATTCACATTTTCTTTGCAGATCTTAATTTATAAAAATGAATAATCTATTTTCAAGAATATTACAACTTGCGGCAAGGGACATGTCTCCACTATGTGTACTGTGTGAACTGTGACTCTCTTAACTAATTAAAATTTAATTGAATGCAGTCATGAACACTGGAACTTGTCCAGATTTTGTAGAGGAATTTAGCAGACTAAAAGTACTAGGCTAAGAGAGCTCAGGAGAATTAAGTTATATATATATATATATATATATATATATATATATATATATATATATATATATATATATATATATATATATATATATCTACTGAGGAGGTATGGCAAACACACTTTTCACTTGTTTGTATTATAATGATTTTGTGATACCTATATACTGTGAAATTGTCTCAGACCTCCATGTTTCATGAAGAAGGGCTGGAAATGAAAAGGAAACCAGGCTCCTTTAACAGTCTTCTGAGTCACCCAGTTTGACAGAATCCCTTAAATTGCATTATAATTCAATTTCAACTTCCTATGAAAAGCCCTGTAAAAGTATGCGCTCAATACCCTTCATTATACTTAGAAAACCCAAGCCCAGTTGCTGACAGCTCCTCTCCATTCTCCTCACCCAACATTGTACTTCCTTCCTACTGCTTTGAAGCTCAGGACTGATCAAATAAAAGTTACACCTCTGTAAATTGTCCCAAATGGGCTCTAAAGTTTAGCTGTAATTATGTTATGGCTTACTTGCATTTGAAAATTAAAATACATTTGCTAGGAAATGCAACTGCCTACTTGGTTTCTTTTAAAGTCTTCACTTTTGGTGCTTTGCTGTTTTACCAAAAGGCACATTTAGTTTTTGCTGGAAGGCTTGTTGAGGATGTTTGCTAAGAACCTCAGGGGGTTTAGAAGTGAAAGAAGATGGGGAAAGCACAGACTATACAGGTCACAGGGGATCTGCACTGACTTTGAGCATTGTAACTCCTTCTGCCTCTGTTCTGCTATCATCTCCAGGAGTTGCTATTCTCCTTGCAGTGGGAAAACACAGAAGCCTATATTTAAAAAGATAAATTGAATTTAAAAAGGTAAATCAGTCAGATGGAGTTTGGGACTGTGGACTTGTTTGTTTGGTTAATTGATGATTAGAGGTTTCTGAACAGGTTTTAATGGTTCTCAGTCCTTGGTCCTCCCCAATAAATGATATAAGTTAAAGTGATGTCTGCAAAGAGTTTAAATTGTTCTAGAGGTATCCATTCATTATCATTACTTCCTTTGAGTCACTTAGATAGAGAAGCACCTGTCAACCAAGTGCTTACCAGCTGCTCTATAAAAGTCTGTCAATCTTACAACTTGCCAACAGGGGGACGCTGCTTTTATAGATGAACATTAAACATTCATGTTAGGCACAGCCTAGTTACACAAAAGTGTCTGTTACATATCTCAGATATTAGTAATGTACTGAGGAAGGTAATTGATCAATCCATACTGTCACTTTCTCTCTAAGACACTATCTAGCAGCACTGTACTAGCTTTCATCCCTAGTCCACTAACACAAAATGAAACTTCTAAACAGAAACAGACACCGTTAGTCTAAACCACATACTACGATAGGAGGCTTGATGAGCTCTTTGCTTCACCTTTAAGCTTGGTGGTTGACAAAAGGCCGCTCCACACTGACAGCAATTAAACAAGCCGTGAAACTCTAATTGGGCTATAGGATAACGGCAGGTTCCTTTGTTTTCTCCCAACAGACTACCTGGTGTGAAAATTTGCAGCTTCTTGACTTAACTGTAGGCTGAGTTTTAACCCTTCTGAGCTCAATATTCACAGCAGTGTCTAGAATATATAGTAAAAAGGGTGGTGACCTCTACTGAATGGGCAGTAGAAAAACAGACGAAAGCTGAATCTTACCAGAATGATCTCTTACTGTATATTATTATCCCAATAATGGTATAAGCAGAACAGAAATGTTTTATTTAGCAAATGCAAAGTAGGTTCCTGTAATGTGTGTGTAAAGCTTGTTATCGTGACAATTCAATGTCATTTGATTAATTTGAGTATGTACTTCTACTGAAATTATGCATGCAGGATTATCATGTCTGCATTTAATTGGAATACATTATATTTAAGTACACGCTGTACATGGTTTCAAGTAAAACCAAAATATAACACTGAAATCAATACTTTGTTTACTGAATGATGTGCTGTGCCAATGTTTAAGCACTAAAATGGTTCTGCATTAAGAGTCAATGGTAGCACAAGGGTAGCTAAAACAGTAGGATGTAATAATGATCAAGGTTTAATCACTGGTGTAATAATTCTCTATATAGGGTGTATTTATAAGTAGCACTTAATATGAAATGTAAACAGTAAATCTATTGTCTTCAAGACAACAGTTCCGTGGAAAGTAAAGGTACAGATGTTGAACACCAACACTTGTAGCTTTGAGTGCTTTATCTTTCTTCAGGGAATCTCAGTTGGATTTTTAAAGTCTTTGTATTTTTTTTTCTAACTGAAACATCTGTTGTTTATTGACCCCCTGCTGCTCAATGCTGGCCCACACCAGTGATGTTTGGCCTGGGGTAGAAGCACATTATAAGCACTCGACAGCACAGCCCCATAAGGTTCTATAAACAGCTGTTACAAATTTGGGAAATGTAGGGCCCAAATCAGTATTTTTGCTAAAATCAATATGAATTAATTACATGAATTTTGATTTTCATAAACCATCTATAGACTGGACAATAGACTGGAAAAGTTTAATGAATATCAAACTATGAAACCTTTTCGCCATTCTCTATTGTTTAAACTTAAATATTAGCCACTAGATTAATTTAGTAATTTGTTTATTTGTTTTGTCGTTACTTGCACAGATAATGATTGTATATTATATATAGCTTACTAAATAGAAGCACAATGTAAGCAATGTGGGGCTTAATCATAAAATTACTTCATGTTAATTTTACTTTCAAATTAGAGTTAAAATGCTAGCATTGAATTCAAATGACAGAACGTGTGGTAGAAACATGACAAAGGCTTCCTCAAATGTAAAATAGGTTTGTTTTTGACTTGCAAGTTAGGGGAGTCTGGAAATAAGATGATTGCAGTATAGTGACACCTTTTATGTTTAATTAATAGTTTGATTTAGAACGCTAACACTATACAAAACTATAAACGCAGGTAACTTATGGGTCAATAATAATAATAATAATAATAATAATAATAATAATAATAATAATAATAATAATAATAACTTAAAATCAACATCATGTCATATTAGAATGGAACTATTCCTTGCACATTTTTCAAGAATGTGCATTTCTGCTCTGTCTAACTCTCTCCAAAATGAACAAGTTAAAGGATAGATGATACAATTACAGAAAATTGTATCCATTTATCTGTCCATTAACTTGTCAATATCTCTTGTCACTCTGTTACATCTACAGTACCATGTACAGAGAAAGTGAATTTACCATGCACCAAAGAGACTGAAGGGGGCTGGTTTTTAAGGTTCCTCTCCTTCACCGGGAAATGAAAATCTGGCAAAAGCATGTGACTGCCAAGTTCAGGTTGTTGTACCAGGCTACTCTGAAGTCCTTGTTCTTTTGTCCTGTGAGAATCCAGTGTACACAGACCAGTGCAATGGGCAAGGACTTTTGAAGGTTTTGACAAATCATTGTCTTTACTTATTGTAAAATTCTATCAACTTCCAGGCAGGACACATTTATCAACTATAATAATAAATAGTTTTATAGAAGCACACCATTTTTCTAGAGTGTATCTACCTGTGATCCTCAGAGCAGTGTCCATGTACAACGTGCAAATAAGATCAGTTGTGTTGCGCTCACCAGCCTATCTGACATCATATGTAATAATGCAATATGGTTGTAGCAGTATCGGAACTAAATTAACTACAATCCACTTTTATCTAAAAGAAATTCAGTATATTTTTTGTTCAATAAGTCAACATTTTGGGTTTTTTTGTCAACAAAAATACCTCTCTGCATGAAGAAACCCCCTTGGTGTGCGTGTGTGTGTGTGTGTTTACAGTATTACAGTATGTTTAACCCTCATTGTCATCCTAATAGGCACTGTGAACCACCTACAGATATGGAATACTAAACCTCTCACACAGCCAACATCCTTTCAATGTTAATGTAATGATGGACAGTAATTACTTTTCTAGGCAACTCCACTCTTTACATAAAAAAAGAAATGGAACAGCAAGAGTAGTAATCAGCGCATGATTGAAATGCTGCTGCGAGACACATTCAGCAGAGAAACCCAGTACAGATCCCTGTCCCATAAAGATCCAAGAACAAAATGTCTTATACAATAACCTGCGAGAGACCTAATATACTGCATCATCTTTACAACGACTGATTCATTTGTGAATGATGCCTGACTGAACTTATGTAGTCAATGTCCGCTGGTAATATTTGGGTGACTATTAGCACAGTGGATAATGCACACGCCTGTAACCTCTGATGTCCTGGGTTAGCATCCAGCTGAAGTCTTACACGTTTGAGGGCTTCAATCTGTTAGTGGAGCTCTTATAGTAGAGTTAGGCTGACACTCTCTGCTAGGGAGAGGCCCCTAACTGAATAGCAGTGAGGGGTGGGCTTTAAGGATTGGACTGAAACGCTTTATCGGGATTGGGAAGGACCCATACAGTAACATCAGACCCGTGCCTTGCCAATCATTCCCAAATCATCTCCAGTGGCAAGGCAGTGGAATTCTAAAATTGAGAGTTCTTTACTTTGGAGCAGTGGTGCAGGGGAACATGTGGCATTTGGAATAATGGTACCAAAGTGTACTATTTTATTCCAAATGCATTGTCATTATTAACACTGTAGTCTGCTAATAATGGCTTCTTTTTTCTGATAATACACTGGTATTATAATGGTATCTAAATGGTATTGGTAGCTCATTACTAGTTTTGTAACTACTGTTTTATTACACACATTTCAATTTGGAATGACGTCCTTGATATATTTTCCCTTTCCATATAAATGTCATCTGAACAGGATATGGGAGACATCAGATATATGAGATTTCTGAATATATCATAAAGTACTTTGTCCTTAAGCTGGAAAAGCTTGCACCAACAAGATGCAAGAACCAGCATGGGTTTTATAGTACCTTTCTGAGTAGACAAACTTCCCTAGCTGATTAGAAACAAATACTCGGTCCTTGACTGCTTCCCAAAGATTCATTGACTTTAACATTTAAATCTCAGGGGAGAAGGTACAAATAGCTATCTCTCCTTGAAAAAAATAATCTAATTTCATTAAAAAGTTCTTTATAAACTTCAAATGAACCTTAGCAGTAGCAGAAGCATGGGTAATTGCTTGTATGTGCTAATAGGAGTTGTCTAGACATTTGTCTGCTTGTTTTTTGTTTTGTTTTTTTAAAGATAAGGCTTTACACAAAAACTTCACTGCCTATTGAAAAAACATGGAGTACTAATCCACTTAATGATTGTGAAGGTTTTTTGTTGTAAATGCTCTGCTTATCAAGAGCTCTGACAATGGTTATTTAGCACGTTGTCAGTCGGGAACAATAGGAAAAATACAGGCAACCTTGTAGTGCCATAAAAAGGGTTCTCACTTCCTTTGAGTCCTTTTAAATTCCAATGAGATGGAGGCCCTTAGCTGTGAGGGGGCACACTATAGAACAAAATTAAAAACAACTACCACCTCTGCATATTTACTGTAAGCCAGGACAAAGCAATTGTTTAGAATTTTATATCACATATTTAAAGGGCTGGTCCTTAGTACAAGGAGAAAAACAAGAAGAAGAATGTGAAAAATACAATTTTTCCAACTTTTTTTACTTTTCTCCACGTGATATTAAAGTGTGAACAACTGAAATAGCTGAGGCATTCAGATGGGTAATCCAGGTACTAATAATGTGGTCTAGGCTCATTTGCCCATTATTAAACATAGTTAACCTCTGACAGTCCATGCTTGGTATATAGAACAACAGACACACTACGTTCAACTCATATACATTTTCATTATAACAATCATGCAATGATAGTGTACAGTGGTTTCTCAAAATGTCTGGGCACCGTATATTTGATAGTTTTTCTCCACTCTCTCTTTATATATTGCAAACAACATATGCCCTTTATACATATTTATTTGACTCTAGATTCATCCAGTTCCACTAGAGCTCCCATCATTGTCACATTGAAGGAGCTCAGACAGGCTTTGGTAGACGTTCTTTTGCATGCATGACTCCACATCTGTAGCAGACTGGATGTAAGTGTGTGCCCCAGATCAGTCTAATTTAAAACATCAGGCACTGAGATGTTTTGTAGTTCTTTGCAGCTGTATGTAAGTATAACTGACTATCTTTTAAAGTCCATCCTCTAACTTATATTCCTCATGGATCAGATCAGATTCTGAATGGATTGGTTATTATCTCACAGGTAGATGCCCTCTAAAAGATGTCAGGACTTTAGAATCTTAAAACTCACTTAAATTCACAACATACATTTGCAGGAGCCTAAGCAATCCAGTTCAAATATAACTGAAAAACACTTCTGTGTATACACACAAAAAATGGTTTGTCACCTATTTGCAAATTTGATATACTAGTATATACAAAACCACAAGTCATTATAAAGATTAAAATACAATGTGCTTCATTTGCTTTTCTGTAAAAAGAAATAGATTTGAAAAAAAAAAAAAAACTATTTTCAATGTGATTTACACTTGCCCTTGCAGGTTCCTTTCATTTGTTTTTGTTTTTTTATCCATGCTGCCCTGGGGCACAATTACCCTTTTGGCTGTTCCTTTACTTACAAAGACGACAAGTAACCCAAAAGCAAAATAACCCTGACTATCTCAAGAGTAATTACAAGAAATGGCTCCACAAGTTACATGGTTACATGTATAAAACTGAATGCTAAAATATCAGCATCTGAGGAACAAAAACATCTGGTTTCACAAAACTTCAGGAAAAATAGGACCCAGACCTTTGGAGAACTATGGTATCATTGTTTACCATGACAGTAGCTCATGGTATAACAATGACTGGTTGTGATCTATGGCCACGTTCTGGAAAACATGTTCCATGTAATGGAAAATATGTAGTTTAGCTGTAGTGCCATATACTCAACAGCAGTTGATAATGGTAAATCAGAGTGGACCATGTTAATAGTACATGGTTTAAATTACACAATGTTACAAATGTCTGGTGAATATCTTATTCATGTTTTAATGGTATGTATTCTATATGTATTTACAATCGTTTTTTCAAGCCAGCTGTTTCTTAAGACTTTCCTGTGATCAAAGACTGTGTTGACATTTGGGCAATGCAACAGACTACCTCCCAAGTCTGAAATGTTTTCATCACCACACTGGGCACCAAAAAAACAGTTTTTACTATCACAGTGCTATGACTCAATTCAAACTCTTTGGTTACTATAAACCATAATAAGGCTCTTATCTCTCTCTTTATCAATGTCAGTCTGCCTGCCAACCTGTCCCTACACTTGTGCACTTGTGTAAGACATCTGCTTGTCTGTTCTTTCTAGAAAGAAAATAGGGTTCTTTTTTCCTTCACTCAGAAAATATTAAAAATGATTAGACGTTAACATTTTGGCTTTACAGCCTTCTTCAGGTTAAAATTAAGAGTGAATAATCTAATCATGCACGCAATTTCATGCACCTTTCCAATGCAAACCTATTTTGCTTTAAATATTTTAGTGTTTTTAGCTTGTTTTTGCATTTCTAGCTTGGTTTATATAGTTTATTTATGCATTGGCACATTCCATATGAAAAATGCTATCCATCAGAGATACATCTCTACCTGCCTTTCTGTCTATCCCTTCCTGTTGCAACATTATCTCCTATACTGCACCAAAGCCTGAATTTGATAAACTGAATTGGACATTTGTTCATTTTTTCTTTTTATTTTTTTAGCATTGTTTTTTGTTTATATTTCCACAGCATAAAAAAAGTTTCATATCCTTTGTTCTAACTAGTTAATTGCCTCATTCACATCCAAAAACAATACAATTGCAAAACCTCATGCCACAGAAAGCTACTTTACATACAAATGAATTGAGCTTGCCCATGGAATAAAAAAAAGAGTTATTTGCCAGCATGTGTGCGTCTTACTTAAAATGGATGAGACAAAGCCCCTCAAAACAATAAACCTCGTTAATGTAGCAAAATAATGTCTTTATATTTTTAATATAAGCCTTTTTTTTTTAAAAAAGCCTTGGGAGTAATGGGCCAATCTATAATATATGTTGAACTCTCAGCCCCAGACTAGTCAAATCGGCCTTGCTGCAATTATTTGATAGCCAATGCCTTGGGGGTTGCAAAAACATCCCTGAACTATCAATGTCCTCACATATATCCTCGCAATAGCCCTGAGACGAGACACAGAAACTGCTACTACCCCCTAAGCAAACACTATGTCAGGCCACTCGGACCTAAATTGCTAATTGCAAACTCTTTTTGGATGCAGCCGCACGTGCAGCTCATAACATAGGTCTGATTATGGGGACCAAAGGTCAATGGTTAATTGTGTGGCTGATGAAAAGTTTAAATTCAGTCCCCTTCTGTCGTAACACTAGGAGCCTTTTTATTTCCATCATATTGTGCCTCTTCTAGGGATATGTCGCAAGGCCAACATGAAGTGCTCCCTTGCTGAAGTGTACCCGTCTGTGTTGAAAAAAACAACCTCAGATTAAGGGCAAAACATGGGCTGCATTCATACAGATGAGGCAGGAAGCAATTTGGCGTAGCTAAGCTTCAACTTGGGCTTTTTAACGCAGTACTCTTTCAATTTCTTGTCATTGCATGCAGTAGGGCTTGAGCTGGGATCCTGCTTGGGTTTTTTCAAGGAAGTAACTTCAGAATGAAAACAAGTACAAAACACTTCATATGTTTGAAAGTTTCCTCAAAGAGGTGCTTTTATTGAAAGGCTTGTTCCTTTACTAGTAATCACAAGCTGAATGACAGACACGCAGTTGGCAGTATACATGACAAAAGCATTCCAGATTTTTGATGAAATGTGTCAACATACACTATATCTGATTGCTTACTAAAATCAGGCTATTATGATGTGCCTGTTATTATTAAATTAATTGAATGTGATACTTTATGTGCTGAAAGGTTGAATTTTGGTCATTTAAGGTAAAGTGCTTTCCCTGTATGGTTTAAAAAAAAAATTTTTTTACAGTTTTGCTTACACCAGATTAAGCTTTTGAATGCATTAAAATGACCAATCATCTCCCCCACTCCTGTTTTTTTTTTTTTTTTTTTTGCTGAACCAGTGCCGCATCTGTGATGGATTGAGGAAGAACCATAGCTGAACCAGCTTAAACTTTCACTCAACAAGCACGTACCTATGCAAGAACCCCAGATGTTGTCTGAAGTATCAGGTTATCGAATCTTCCATTCAGGATGCCATGCTACAGACCTTCCATTGTTGGTGATATTTGCTTGGTTTTAAACTGGTTTTGTTAAACATTTTTTGTCCAGTACAAAGAAATCCTTAAAATCTCAAAACAAGTGCCGCTGTATGACATCTGTTCAGCTTTGCCAGATCTGTGAGTGTTCCCCTTCTAATCACTTACGCACACACAAGCACATAAATACACACTCACACACAGTTGTCAGGTAACAGGCATGCCAGTGAGTATAGACCTTTGCCTCAGTGTTTACCCCAGAACACCCTTCAACAATATGAAACTACTTTTATTGAATGGAACCAACTGGATTGTCAACAAGGTGTGATTAAGTACAATGCACAGAAAGCTAAGCTACGGAAGACTGTAGGGAACAGTCAACCAGGAAACACATTTTACAATAAAACTGAACATGATTGTGAGACATTACAACTTGAATTAAGGTGCTACTCAAACAGCATCTGCATTTGATGTTGTTTCATATAGCACAGGGGCCTGTGAGGGGTTACTGCCCTCCAATCAGTGAATGTAGCAAGATCTGCCTTTTTGAAATGATACATTACTCATTAAAAGGATTACCCTAACCTAGAAGTACTGACTTTTCTAATTATGTCTGAAAGCACAGCAAGGAAATTAGTGCTCTCCAGTTCCAAGATAATCAAAAGCTACTGAACACCTTAATACTCTGTGGTGGGCACAACACACATCCAGCTGCTGTTTTGTTTTTCTTTAACAGTGTAGGGTGGGACAGTCTAAGACCTATTGGCTTTCCTGAGTTCACAACATCCAACCAGGAAAGAGTGTCCTCTACGTTCCAGCTCTGTGCAAAGCTTGCCAACAACGCCAATGAACATATCATGCTGTAGAGGAAATTTCAGTTTTTTTAGAGCAATTAGCCCCACAACATAGTTCTACTGCATAAACCCCAAGCCTCGCTGGAAACAGGAACTTCCTCTGGAGTTTACTTTCTCATGACAGAGTAACTGTAGACCGGGGCTCTGTCATGTAAAGTGAATGAATAGTGCCGTCAGCTTTGGTTTTCATGCTGGATATGATACCCTTTAAAACACTTCTTTGAGTAAAAGACATTTATTTTTATAGCTTGGTTAACACAAACAAGCTACGTTATGTATAAAACAACTGTTGATACGCAAACCAGATGCCACTGCTGTTTCATTTTGTTTTTTTTACTGTATTAAAACTTTATAGAGGAATGTAACTTTAAAATACCTTTATGTTCAAATATGGACATTTCAACTGAAATTAAAACAGCTAGTAAACTTCCTCCTTGTTAACACATTGACAGAAATTGTGGACTCCTTTGCTTTTTTAGTATAGCAGTAGTAGTCTCCTTGTCTTGCCCTCTGCTTAATCTCTGCTGTCAGCCACACAAAGAGCAGCTGATGAACCATATCATTTTAAGCTTACTGAAAAATATATGTACTCAAAGTCTAAAATCACTCAAAAGTAAGAATAATAACAGCTGAAGACTCGTATGATTTTAGAAACTGCTCCTTCTGTGACTTCCATTCAAAAACATTCTTTGTCATTGTTTACGAAGGTTAAATAATACAGTAGTTTGAAACAAAAATATACACCATACCCTCAATAGAAAGAGCCAGGAAAAGACTTATTTAATTTATCTAAACACATGTGACAAAAACTGTTTTCAAATTAGGTTTTGAGGGGCATGTTAGGTCAAATAACACTGGTTCTTTGAAAAAGCAAGCAACTCTTAGTTAGAATTCCACAAACATTATTGTGTTTTGAACAAAATATATCCTTGTTTTTCAGCCTTACAGTAGGTTGTTATTTTTAATTTTTTTGTTTTTTTTAATTATCAGATAAATTTATGATTATTTGTTTTGCATTATCCATTGAGATGCTAACAAAACACCAGTTCAAGCATGAATAAGTTTAAGTAACTCCCTTGATGTTAAAGCCATCATGCATTTTATATCCATGGAGAATTTCGAACAAAAGAAATCGAGGTTGTTTTATTATGATAAACTCCTGCTGTTTGTTAAACCTTTGCACACCATTAAACCAATTAAGCCACTTAAACACAATGGTGCCAGTAAAGAAGAAACATGACAAGGCCTATATGAAAACAACCAAGGTCCTCATCTGAGCAACGGTTTGTAAATTCATTTAGACAAAACGTACAATTGTTGTTCTGGTAAAGTGAAAGAAATCAGTTTCCTGTAGGGACATGCAAATGGAAAGGTCCTCATTTTATTTCAGTCCAGTAACAGTACATACTCCTTCAAGGTTTGTAGACCTATGTTCCAGCAAAGTGATGAGCCAAATAGATTAATTGAGAGGCCTCTGTGTCTTGGCAACAGCTAATCATTGAGTTGAAAGTATAAATGTTCCGTTCAGTTCTCCCATTACGGCAGTGGTTGCATTTAGAACAAGGCATCCAAGGGAACATTTTAGGATTCAAACTCGGTCTTCATACTGGATATGAATTTCAGGCTCAGTCACTTGACCTAATTTTGATTTGCTCGAGCCCCCCTTGAGATTCTGCCTGGACAGTCCAGGAATTAACCTTTTTCTCCTGTTTCCTGAAAAGATGGCTGTAAGTGCCATTTATATGCAACTTTTAGTGCTGAAAAACGGCCCATTTTTCCAGTAGTTTTCATTCTTCATATATGGAAATGCATACCTCAACTGAGTCTTTTTTCAGAATTTTTACAATAATTCACCAAAAGTTCCTGGAGCCTTGGGTGGATGCCTGACCATTAAACTTTGACCCTCATAACGTCTATCTAGGTTTTACCCCTTGAAAAGGAGGCAACTATGATCGTGCTTCAGTTCCGCCTAGCTATTAAACTGGGTAGAACTGGGAGGACCCCCATTGGAAAAAAAAAAACATACTCCACCCCAACAGGGCTATCTTGCTCAAACAATATCTAAATAAATAATAAATGACAGCTATCACCATTATAGGTGGGCCTAACCCCATTCCAAATTATTCCTTTTCGGAATATACTGTTATGGAGAACCATATAAACAGCTGGAAAAAAAGATTGAGATTTCTTTTTTTGGAGTGATAAATATACCAGTCAGGAGTCCTGCTGTGGTTCCTGTCATTTATGAGTTTGTTTTTCATATATTTAGCCCTCTGTCAATGGGGCTGGTCCTTTAGTAAACAGATTAATGAAACACTTTCCTCTCTTCCCTTTCATTCTTGTCATTTCCTGTTTTGCCAGGAAGTGCGAAAGGAACCCGCTCCCACCTCCCCAAAAACAGAAAAAAGTCCAAATCAGGAAATTAAGGCTAGCTAATGAACTTTGACCTCCGAATTAGAAAACAGCTTTGCCACTTAATGTTTCCTATATGGTAAGCAACATATCAGGGCTTCAGCAGGTAGGATGAAAGATTCACTATCAGGACAGACTTTTAAAAGGCTTCTATGAATAAATAAGCCCAGTGCAGTCATCTATTATTACAATTAAAAATAATTAATAGATATTTGTACATTTATAATGCAAACATCTAATTTTAAGCTATTTTTAATAAACAAGATTGTGCTGCCCCAAGTCACAAAGCATTACAAAAAACAGAAAGTTGCATTTTCTATTGTTTCTAGTTTGTAATAACACTAGAAAAGATTCATGAATATCAAACCCCATTGTATTAATCAAAAAAATGTGAATTTAGCTCATTGTCAGGTTTATGAGGGAATACCTTTACTGCTTGAATGAGGATTAAGGTGTTACATTGTGGGTGCCAGGATGTGCTTTCTTAGTAGACCTGGGAAGTCTAAGACTTCACTTCTGATACAATATGGCAATTCACAAGTATCTGAGAATTTTTTCTGGAAGTGCCTGTCTTGTCTGGTGAGTGGAACCCTGTGGTAGGTTCCATTCTTCTCAATCTCCTCTTATTATAAATGAAGATAAATTCCACTGTTGACACCCTCCTTATAGTACCACAGAATCAGGAACCTTTTAACTAACAGTGCTTTACCTGTAAACCAGTTTACAAGAAAGAATGAGCATAGCTAATGTTTTATTTGCACCAATGCAATGAATGGTAAGGAGCAAACCTAACACTGGGGAAATTTGGGCCCATGCTAGCTAGGTTGCTGGTTCATCGAGTACTGACCTGCTCTGTATCCCTGTGAAAAATCACTTCACTTTTGCTGTATGATGATTATGCTGTACATACTAATATAACTGATAAACCTAATGAAGCATATACTTAAATACACAGAGTAGGGCAGAGGCAGACAGTTACATGCCACAAAGTCAGCAGCCGAACTCGGATATGAACCATCTAACTCCTTGCTCTTACCTACAGGAATAATTGAATGCTTGTGAAATATATGAATAATGCATATTTTTTGTGTATACTACAGTCCTGTAGTCTGGAAGGCAGCCTTTAGGTGGCAAGGTCTGAGGTAGCCAGATATAGACTAGCGTTGCTTTTTCTTTATAACTTCACTGACCACTGAAACAAAATCAGCAATTCAAACCCTGTCTTTATTAAGTTATATCCAAGTTAGTATATTCAAAGTTTAATACACTATTTATTGCTCCTTAAGAACCTTATAATAATTTTAATATAGCACCTTTCATAGTGGACCACCATCACAAAGCGCTTTACAAGATACAAGACTAGGGTGTGTAAACTATGCATCAGCATGAAGAAATGGCAAGAGATAAGTCGAGTGCTCTCATATTGCATGACTAACACAGCTGCTTATCTCCCAGTGTTCCCGCCTATCACAAAGGATTTTGTTGCCATCCCCTCACTTGTAGTCCTGCTACCTGTGTGGAATGTACAGCACAGTTCATTTCCAGTGTCTGGGAGTAGCACTTATATGGACACTAGAGACACAGAAGAGTGACTGGTGAATAGCTAAAGGTATATAAAACCTTACAACAACGTCTCACCCAAAAGACAGAGCACAAGGAGGTTAAGCGACTTGCTCAGGGTCATACAATGAGTCAGTGGCTGAGCTGGGATATGAACCTGGGACCTCTTGGTTATAAGCCCGTTTCTTTAGCCACTAGACCACAACATCCTTATAAAAATAAACAGTAAGTATCGCATAACCACTTGGATATTTCTGAAGACTACAGGGCCACATGTTTAACGTATGGATGAAAATAACTCAAATGTTATTGTATAAATGGTTATTTCTGAAGTATATGCTATCCCAACGCACTGCTTCTTTTCTATAATTGTGTGCATTTTATTTTGAATTGTAAAATTAAATCAGAACTTCACTGACCACTGAAGCAAAAGCAACAATATCGACTCTGTCTTTGTTAACTTATATCCAGATAATGAATCTGCCATACATGAACATAAGTTGCTTTAACTTGTGTTTGATCCAATCAGCTGCAACGCTTGACACAAGCAGACCCCTCTGAAAAAAAGTTGTCCAAAATACTGACACTGCTTTAAGTTTAATCGTATAGAAAACATCAGGTGCAATACAGTGCTGCTTTTATATAGGTACCCCTACATGCCATAAGCATTTATGCAACAAAAAAGGTGCACATAAACATGGACCTATTTAGCTGGGCCGGAACCTAATTACTTTACAGCTCCAGCTTTACTGTTATCACAGTTTACAGTGAGAGATGTTCCCAAGAAATGCTTTGCTTGTTATTGTGCAGTCTGCATTAAATGTTCCATCCTGTTGATTAACTATAAAGTCACACAGGATTTGCTTTTTTTTGTCCCACAGCAAGAGGCTTTCATAAACTTAAGCAGAGCAGCAAAGAAGGAAGCAGGGAAAGAAACCCTTTCACCCAACAAATAGCCAACTTCACTCCTAACAACTAGGTAAGAATAGGCTGGAGACACCAGCAAATGTTTTTGCAAGGGTTTAAAGAGGAACCTGAATGAATGATTTGAAGGTCTCAGAATTGTTCAAAGTGTTATTTTTGTTGGGGTCTACAAATGAAAACACAGATCAGGGTCTATTATAATGATCTATAGTGTCTGTTTTTTAATATCCTCACCCTAAAATGTATGAACTTGATTTATCGCTAACCTCGGTTCATTCTATTTTTATTGCACGTAGTGATGTTAATTATTGACCAGATTGGTATAGAGTTCAGTCACAGTTTAGAACATTAAAATAGAATACTTGGTGTGAGCAAAATATTTCAGAGGTATACTTGTTAATCAAGTAGAAGCATTCAAACCAGTTCAGCCATTTTATGAACAAGGTTTGTAATACTGGATAAGGCCATCAACGTCAAACTACTGTGTAAGGCTAGCACATGTATATTTGGCTTGCCATTAATCTCCTACTATAACTACTTCTACTAAGAAGAAGAAGAAGAAGAAGAAGAATTTCAAGGGATCGTGAAAGAGTTGAGCAAAATAGAATAAAACAAAAGAACCTGATAAAAAATCTGCAGTTGCATATCAAATACAAAAAGCAAGGCATAATCTGTCAGCACATATAATGTACTGTATTTTGGCTACGCAATCACAAAAGATAGCAACAGCATGATCAGCTTGATCATACACCAGCATTAAAAGTCAGTCAGTTTGAAAGCAAAACTCCAATCAAGCAACACCAGGCTATAAAGATAAGAGAGTGAAAAAGAATGCAGCCCTAACAGGGAAGAGTGATAATAATTGAAATGTTGAGTGCAGTAATGGGTGTGATTCCACAATGGTATAATTTATCTCAACATGCTTTAAAGTTTGTTTTAAAAAAAAAAAAAAGTACATAAATCAAATTCGAAAATAAGATAGCAAATTAAGTACCCTTATAAAGACAGAAGACTTCAGTACATTCAAAGTGATTCATAAACAACGGGATAAAACCATTTAAGAACATGCCTGCGTCAGCTTGTTCCCAGGCTGTTTGATAGGTCACAGGGGCCCTGTAGGGTGGCCACCCTGTTCACCAGACTTGAAGCTCAAGGATTGCTTCTTGTGGGGCCTCCTGAAGTCAGGAGTGTACACTGAAAACCCCAGGAGATGCAGGACAAAACCTAGACAGAGCGTGCAGGCATCACACCAGACGTTCTGGACAATATCAGAGATAACTGGAATCAGAGAACTACCATGTGCCTTGCATATTTTCTGCAACAGATTTCTCATATGGTTTGTGGTTTACGAGTCATTCTGTGTATGTGAATGTCCCCAAATCTTGAGGTAGATTGCTTTTATTTGCCTTAGTTTACAGACCTTTCTCATTTATATAGTACACATTATTATTTGGTTAACTCATAGGTTGTTTTCAATCTGTTTACAGTCTGAGAAATGTGAAGACATTTACTTAGCTTAGTAAGCAGCCATTGAGAAAGCCTGGTTGTTCATTTAAGACAGTGTACCCTGAATGCGGCATTTTCTGTTTCCTAGTGTTTCTAAGGAATAATTACAAGTGCATTACCATTTTTTTTTATTTCTCTGCATTAAGCCCCAGTTTCTGTCCTTCCCACTGAGAAACCAACAAAAACATATGAAAGAAGCTATGAGAGAACACTGCAAATCTTGTTAGCGAGCATGGGGAAACAAGACAGCACAGGCTGCTGTAAAGAGATGAAGGACCGACAACAGATCAAGCTCATCAGAACTCATCACTCCAACCGAGCCCCTGTGCCAGAGAGGTGAGATGTGACCCAAAACGTACATTCCCTTCGAGCCATCCAAGTCAATATAGCAGATTGACTTCACAGGCTCCTATCAGTAGCAGCCAGACGCTCGTGGAGAGGGGAAAGAAAAATGAGCCAGCCAGCAGATATAAAAGCATACAATCTCAACAACTGTTGCACTGATCCAGCTCATGCCCCACTTAGTTTGTCATTCAGTGTGAATCTTCCCGCATTCCTAGGTTATTTTATTATGCTCAGATAGTTTTTTTGCCACCCCGGCTCAGAATTGTCAGGCCTCCTGCTAGTCCACTGATAAGCACGTCCAGACATCCTTTCCAGGTTAATGACAGGGGCTGATGGCACCTATTATGAGAAGCCATCCCTTGCCAGGCTCCAGCTTGTAAGTGACTAAGGATTGAGCTGTGCAGCTGCTGGCTCTATTTCAATAAATATCTTCTTTTTTTTTCTCTCGTATTTTTACTATGATAGCCAAAGTGTCCTTGCCTTGGTTTCCCAAGACTCTTTTCAACTGTTCTTTTCTTGCTGCCTAGTCACTTTTGTTTATTGTTGTTAGGCCACTTTGGAAGTAATCTATTTTAATGGGTACTCTTAGAATGAATAAACATTAAATGTAAAATCCCATCCACAAAAAAAAAAAAACTATTAAAATACCAAATGGTAAAACTGTTGCAGAACCATTAGCAGACCTCAACATTCCAAATCCCTGTGATCCAAAATAACAAACCTATGACCCAAGTCCAATAAATGTGTTTGTCTATAAGTAAATGCACCACCAAATTCAGCCTTCTGTATACTACATTTAAAATCTTTTCCCTTTTTAATACCATACAAACACAAACCTAGGCATACACCTATATACACTCTCATGTTAAACTAAACTTTGTAGCCATTCTTTTCATAGAACGTACCACCTTACCAGAATTGTGTTTTGCAGTGAAATAAAGCTGACAGCTTATTTTCTTAACACTTGTAAGAAATATAGCACTTCACGGTACAATATTAATACTTAACAGTCCTCGTATTCATGAGCTATCAACTGATTACATGTTTCAAGACGCTTGATAAATCAACATATCATTTGTCAATCAAAATAGGCAGGGTGGTCCTAACCTACCACCATCACTTTAACACCTTGTCTCCATATCCTAAGTGACATACAGTACACACTGATTCTGTAATCTATATTTCTGTTGAAACTTGGGTAAGAAGGCATTTTTCACAACTTGACAGCAGTAACATAAACTAATTTAAACAGTTTAGAAGTAAAAAGCAATATCAGGATTAGTGGGGTGATTGTGCTTTTCTAAATCATGATGGGACAATGTGCTAATCAAAAATTGGCCAAGCCATTTCACAATATCGCCTAACGCCTGTTTAGGGACAACCTTTGGCTAACCAAGGGGCTTAATTGCCTTACTCAGCCCCATTGACTCCCAAAATATGATGACATAAAAGGCCTGCTTATTAGCCAACTACAATCTATCCTTCACTCTGGTTGCCATGGTTTTCTCAATTCAACCAAAACCGGACAATATGCTGAATTGATTTCCAATTTAGAGATGGTGACCCTGTGCCCTGTTGTTATGGAATCCAAAGGAAGGCATCAGGCACTTGGAAAGGAGACATGGAGTCTGACCCTGGCATGTGCTAAAGCCTTTTTAGGGTTATTTATTTCTTTGTTTTATAATTGAATATTTTTGGTGGTCTGTTATTTAACTGATATAATTAAAGGATGCATTGGTGCAATTATGGTTGATTTGAACTCAAAAACAATTCTTTGGTTGGGTTCAGTCAGTTCGGTCTCCACGGACAGTTCTTTAATCTACCACAAGACATTTAGGGCTCATTATATCAAGGTCTTTATGACAAAGTGCATTTTGCCCCATTGCTTTGTGAAAGGAAAATAAACTATTAAGTGTTACACATGTTGGAATGTGCTTCCAATCAAACTTCTGAGTTGCTTGTTACTGTAACTAGATGGTGCAAATAACACTTTGGAGAAGAACTTTGGTAAATCTGGACCACGGATTCTACGTGGCTCGTTTAAATAAGGTAACCCCTACAGCATAGCACTCCTGTGCACCATGCCAATTTTGTTGGTTAATGTAAAGAAGCATACAAGTGTCAATGGTAAAAAATATTCTAATGGGGCTCAAATATGTGGTGCACAAAACCAAAGTCTTGCATTTACAAACATTTGCCTTACAAATTAGGTATATCGATTAAAAGGCTAACAGCAAGTATACCGTGTCTGCAGTAAAGTAACAGTAACTCCCAAGGATGTTTGGTGGTCCAGTGGTTAATGAAAGAGGGTTCGAACAGGAGGTTCCAGGTTCAATCCCAGTTCAGCCACTAACTCACTGTTTGTGACCCTAAGCAAGTCACTTAACCTCCTTGTGTTCCATACTTTGGATGAGATGTAAAACTGAGGTCCTATTGTAAATTATTCTGCAGTAGCAGTTGTGATTTATAGTTCACCCCCTAGTCACTTTGAATAAAAGCATCTGCTAAGTGATTAAATAATAATAACTCAATTACAATTAATTAATATTCAGATATTAAACATTACATATGTTCCAATGAAGTCAGAATACCCCATATGGAAAAATTATTTTTACTAGTGCCTTTCAATGCCAGATTTAAATCAGTCTGGTATTTAACAATATTTGGCTCAGCTGAACACAGATTCTGGTGCCAAATCATTACAAGTTACCAATGCCTTGTGGCAAGAGACCAAAGTGGCATTCATCTTGAATTGTGATCCTTTCAAACTGTGAGTTCCATCTCTAATTCGAGTTGGCTAAATATTACATGTTGAATTCAATCACAACAGCACTTGAATAATGTGGACACCAGACTGTAGTCTCCTATTGCGTATGTATATCTTTTGTGCTGTGATTGACTGAACGATTGAAAGAGGCAGAAAAATGACCTCATTTCACTCAGTTCAGTAAACCATCCCCATTAATTAGCTGAGACAGTGTTGTTCTGGCATTGCTGGCCAGGCCAACCTGCATTACATTAGGCCAGCATTTCAGATCAGGGCCATGTGTGACAGGATTTCCTCTTTAGCTCATGCAGATCTGGTTACTATAAAGTAATTAATGTCACAGAATAGTGCTGAACAGTGAATCACAATCAAAGGCCTGGTTCAAAACAGCCTCAGACAAAATATTCCTCTCTGCATTTTCTTGCCTCTGCTGCTTGCATTGCTCCGTCACATCTAAAACATCCACAAATACTGTGGCTACTGTATATATTGTGAAAGATTTTCCAAGTACAATGTTCGTTTGCACCCTGTAAAAGCAGACCGAGAACAGTACTTTTTTATAATTAATTACAGAAATAAAATAAATCAAAACAAAAACCTAACTCCCACATGGATTTTAAACAATACTTTCTTCTCCATTTCTAACTAAACTTGACAGCTAAGCCGTTTACCAGTCAAACACACACACACACACACACACACACACACACACACACACACACACACACACACGTTTGCATTCCAATATTTGTGGGGACTTCTCATTGACTCTCATTATATTTTTATTCACTATTTCTAACTCCAGTCACACAGAGCTCCACACAAGGTGAAAGTCGACAACAATGTTGTTTTTTCAGGAGTTATTATCTTTGTGGGGGCATTTTCTCAATTTGTCTGCACAATGATAATACTACTACCTCTCACCCCCTTAATCTGCCACAATATTCAGTACGTATATATACATTTATATTTTATACATTACTATTACATATCTTATACAAGCACATTATCTATTTAAAGAGGTAGATGGAAAAACACATATTACATCACTGCATGATCTTTTACACAATTCATCCAATTCATCCTTATGTAGTATATACTAGATATGTATATATATATATATATTATATCATATATATATATATATATATATATCTATATATAATATATTATATATAATATTTATATATGTTTATTGATATTACACGTAGCATATTGTTTAACTCTAAGGTCAAACTACGATAAACAGTGTAGAATATATAGTATAACAAATGACAGGACGTCTGGCATACATAAACAAAAACCCACTCTCTATTTATATTTCTATACATTGTATATCTATATGTGGAGCAGCAAATGAGGTTGCACTCTGTATATGGTAGTCACACTGAAGTGCAGTATTGGAATATTACAACAGTGTAGTCTTACCAAATTATCTCTATTGAGATTGTTTGACTATAATGGTATCCACACATACCACTTTCTTCAAGTATGCTATAAACCAAACCAAATCAAAACCTGCATCCATGTCTGCAATGTGATGGCACCAGGACTGGACCCTGTTAAAAGTATTTGTGCTGGAGAGCCTGGAGGCCCCCTGTCTGGAGACACTCAGGGTAGCCCCGCCTCCTGCCTGCTTTACCCTGCCACTCTTGGCACTCTCAAGTGGATATTGTAAGATTTTATTGCTGTACATTGCACAGCATAAAAGGAAGGCAGATCCTGTAGGCTCTTTTTTGAGCACTGCTGACAATTACAATAACGACTCCCTCCTGTCAAAGACATTACAGCTCAGAGTGCAGCATGCCAAGGAATGCTCACAAGTTTCAATGTGTGCATATGCTAACAATAAACCTGCTGTAGGAAAATATGAGATTTTCTCATGGGTTACTACAGTGCATCTTTTTGTGTCTATAAAAGTCCTGCTAAGGTAATATTTAGATTACTTCACCTTAATGCCATGCAGTAATAAAAACACACTGAAAGCAACATTGTTGTGGTGTTTATATTTTATCTTTATATGACGTACAACATATCTTACTGATATAAATCAATAATGTTTTAATATAGTACAGCTATAGTATTAAACATGAGGCTCAAATTCTAAATGTGGCATACTAAAGACAAGCTAACCCAGGTGACAAGAAATTGGCTAGCCGGTAGTGGTATAGCCAATCCAAAACAGAATTTTGTAAAAGATGTATAGTTATGTTCAACATAACATTTTTCAAAGTCATTAATAACACTTTCAGTAAGGAAGAGCCATCATGGAGAGCCAGGGTGGTAGATTCAATTTCTACTCCCAGCTTCCTTGGAAGGAGATGCAGTGTGTTCTCCAGTGGCCCAGTGCATCTTTCAACCGTGCAGTCTTGGCTATGTAAGCACATGCTAAACTGAGTGCCCCCTAACTTCCCTTCTGTCTGTCCCACTGTCACTAAAACTTGCAAGAGGGAGATGCAGCTTATATAGAATGCAAGGTTCCGTGTTTGCGACCTATATTCAGATTCCTTGACACTGACTGCAAAGTGTATTGATATAATTTATTGCCAGGCAGTTGAAGAAGGCTTTTCAGACAAAACAATGACTATATTATAAATTTTTACAAAGACTAGCAGCAAAGGATTAAACCTTACCTTGTTCATTTTTCAGCTAATATTGTAACACCACACCTTGCCCCATAACTGTCTAAGTTTGTATTAATGTATTACTGTCCAATGAATTCTGAGCATTGTACAAGTCTTTACAGCAGGCACTCATAAATTAAAACAAAACTGGTTATTAAAAAAATCCGCCCAAAAACCACCTTCAAATGATATGTGTCTCCATGGTAATTTAAAAGCTTTTTGAAGCCAGTTTTATTTTTTTTTAATGATTGTACTAACTTAACTCAATGGTGCCTTTTTCACTGTCAAAAAAGATTGAAGTATGACTGCATCTTGCAATGCACTAATCATCAATGTAATATGGTGTTATCAGCACAATTACTTTGCTGTTGACAGGGTCAGGGCATGCCCTCTCCAGCCTAAAGGACACCTGGTCAATTCAAAAGGTAGAAGGAAAGAAGCCATTAAAGACGCTATGGAAATCAAACCTAGTCAAAATGGATTCAGCAAACTAAGAATTCATGCTGGCTATGAAACTATATCCAAAGAGCATGTGGTGTAAATACAACTCAGGTAAGGGCTACTATGGTGTGAATGCATTAAACAAATTAGAGAATGGAAATCAAATAATAAAATCCCCTTGACCTATATAAGGTGAGTTGGAGTGTTCAGCCAAGAATATAAGAAAGCAGAAGGATCTTTGTGACTTCACAAGGGGAATGATAATGGGAGCCCATGCAACAAGATAGTCCCCCAACACAGAGGCTGCAATGATCAACAATCAAGACAGTTCCACAGGTGTTCCTGAAATGGCAATGTCTGCAGGAAACCACCAATTTGACAATCAACAGATGTGTCACAGTGTCGCAAATTCCAGAAACCTTCATCCAGTTTCCACTTGAACAGTGTCCAGGGACAAGCAGTTATATCCATTATGAGGGTCATTCTCTATTTTTTCGGCCAGACAGTGTACATATATGAAACGATACACATATACAGTTCTCACTTGTTGGAGAGCATATATTTGTCCTGAGGCAATCTCCTAGATTACACTATGTAACACAATTTTTGTTCCTGGGTAGTAAGTGTTATTTCCTAATTGCTTATGCCTCAAAAGTATAGAAAATGGCTATTATTCCCCACAAACTTTGCTTTTGTGACCAGGACAGTGATATTTCAAAATATCACTATTTCCAATGGGAAAACGGGCAAATGTGTGTCTTTTCGTTCACATAAAGTCAGAAAAAAACAACATATAAATCCAAATTAAATTTACAGTATAATCGTAAATCTCGAAAAACTACTCACTTCTAAATCTTTTGTAGTCATTTTTGTATTACTTTAGTATAAATACATGTTAATTTGGATTCATATGTTGTTTTTTTCTGACTTTATGTGAACGAAAAGACACACATTTGCCCGTTTTCCCATTGGAAATAGTGATATTTTGAAATATCACTGTCCTGGTCACAAAAGCAAAGTTTGTGGGGAATAATAGCCATTTTCTATACTTTTGAGGCATAAGCAATTAGGAAATAACACTTACTACCTAGGAACAAAAAAAAAAAAATTGTTACATGGTGCTATTGATTCTTCTTCTTTGAATGTAACAGTAGGTGCATGTTTTGTGGATAATTTGAAGTGTGTGGCTATAAAAGAGGTGATTAGGAAGCAGTGCTTGCTGTATCCTGTTAGGAATTCAGAAATAAGGCCGTAAACAGTGGAGACAAGTAGGACTGCAATTTAGTGTTACACATTCCGGGGAATCCCCAACAGAGGCTTTCATTGCTTCATATCTTTTTTTTTTTTTCTTTCTTGTACTTCAGCAATGGCCATATCAAACTATGATGATTAAACATTTGCCTCTGCTCTCACTTACACTTCCTGCGAAACATGCCAAAATGGATGGTCATTTCCCATTGTTGTTGCCAGAATGGAATCCAATACATATAAGGTCGCAGGCTATGTTTTTTCTTTTCCACTTGCATCTCCGGCACACAAATATGAATACCAGACACTAGCGTAGATAGGCATGCTGGTCTACGAGGCTAATAAAATGAACCATTTCTACATCCGCTGTTTGATATTTCATGGTAAGTGCATAGCATTTTAAAATCATGGTAAAGCATAGAGAAGTATGTTAAAGCACTGTACAAGCTACAATTAAACAAGCAATGCAAATACCCATTACCCATTGTAACATGTTTCTATTTCTATTATATTATCATCTATATAGCTAAGAAGGGTGTTAATAACTTACCCAGCAGACTGTGTTTCTTCAGGACAGTGTAAAAGCACATAAATGTCCACATATCTATGTCTCAGATGTAAAACTTGATAACACCTGTGACAGAAATACAATGAATCTTGGTTGTAAATCTCCCTCCCAACCTGTGAGGGTGCTAAGCAGCAAGGACAGAGTTCTTTGGACGGGCTGGCCTGACAGTTCTTTCCCCATGTCGGGAAGTCGGTCAGTCTGGAAGAAGGCGAGACTCCCTTGCAAGAAGGTATTGACCTGGAAGGGAAACGATGTAGCAGCCGCAGATTGTAAAGGCAGCTGCACTCGTTTACCAAGAGGTCATGCGTGACAGCATATAAGGGGGACGTAGAATCATATTCTGTTCCTTTGGTTACGAAATATACCCCAGAATGACCTGTGCAGTAATTGTGAGATCTCGTGAGTGTTTTTTTGTCTTGTCTATAATTGTTACTTGTGTTTTCATAGAAGGCTAACACTTTCCGAAGCAGTCGCTAAGGGCCAGTATAAAACCCGGAACAGCACTACACTATTGTCACGAATTAAACTGTATCACTCACCACGAGTACTACAGCATGCACCCAGGACTGGTGACCATGTTTGTATATTGTGGGAGAGATACCTGTGTTTATTGTTTGGGACTGCAAACCCATTATTATTTACCCCGTGAATTATGCATTGCTGTGCATTGCCGGGGATCACTGTTTTGGTTACCATACCTGGATTATAAAATAAAGAATCACTTTTCCATATCGGATTACAATCTGGATTGCATCACCCATGCACCTGTGCACAATAAACCACGCACCTCAAGAGGTCAAACCTCACAACTGATAATTCATTACTTTGAATTAGAAACATAATATAAACACATCTATCTAAGCATATCAATTTCCCCACTGAACAATACAAAAAAGATTTACAGGTTTCCATTTACCACACTTAGATTATTACTCGCCACCTTTATGCAGCCAGCATGCTATAAACTAAGACAGAATAACCAGGAAAATACTGAAGAGCTGCGGTTCTAGCAGGTGATCTTATCATTCTGATGGATGCGTTTGCACATCTCAATTGAGTCTGATCTCAGTCTGCTTAAATTTGCAAGGCTTTTCCCAGGCAGATGTGGTGCCATGTAATGCCATTCCAATTTCAAGTTTAGTTCATCTTGCTTACCGAAACACTGGCTTTCATTTGATTAACCACACCCTAATTCAATACAAAGTAGCACGCTCAGCACATGTAATGCATGCTTACCCTTCTATACACAGGACTATTTCTCACCATAACTAATGAATGTCAGTCGGTTGGCTAGCAGAACAAACTCAACGGTCATCAGCTCACGCTGATTACAGTACACGTCATCAGAAACATTATCTGTTCCGAACAGCTCACCATTAAATGGACAGATTATTCTATTTGAGTCTGCATATGGTATTGGAGAGCATATGTAATGTCAATTAGATTTCCATAAAGCTCACATTATTATGCGGAAATTATGTTAGTGTGGGGAGTTTTATCCTGAATCAGACAACCCTAAAACACAAAATATTGCTTTGCATGGCTTTCTGTGCGAAGGAAGCAAAATTAAATAAATAAATAAATGATGACTTGTGTTCTTTTATGTTGTATCCTATTTTCTAATATAAAATCATGTTATAATCAAATGTTTCAGTAAGTAAGAAAAGAAAAAGGTTAGATTATTGTATTACTTCTATTTTAGATGCCAATATACTTATATTTTCTTAATGTGTTTAGTTTTTTTGTTTGTTTGTTTGTTTTGTATTCTGGGTGCACCCTTATCTTATTTGAATATAATCACTCTTATATTATAATTGTTTGCTTTAATAAAAAGAAAATCATTAAACACTTTAGCTAACAGAGGTTCCACTGGCTTGTCAAGACATCGCAGTGGTAATGGATCTTATAGTTTTTGTTCAAATTGTTCCCCAAACTAAAAGCATTACATGTGACTGTGCTAGATGAGCTCTGTTGATTTGAGCACTAAATCCGACAACCATCTAACCAAACACGAAATTACAGTAATCATGAGCTATATAGCATTATAATACTACAATGCAACATCTTATTGTAAAATGCTATTGATTACATTTAACTTCAATTCACACACAGCACTGGAATATCTCCGGGCTTAGCACTCCAGTTTATCGCAATGTTATGTATTTTTAGTGGAAGGTTCTCACTTTGATGTACTTGGTCTCTCACTCTGGCTCAGACTAAACCCCTAATTCTTTTACAGGTCACTGAAATCCCTTCAATAAACATGTGTTTTCCACTAATAACCGTGCTGAATTGGTTGGAAATGGTATGAATGTGATCTGGAGCTATTCTACTCCTGGGGCTCAGATTTCATCGCTATAGTGCGTTGGCCTGTGTTTAAGATCACTTAGTCTTGACACCACCTCCAGCAAACCAATTACCTTCCACCGGTTGTGATCCTGGTAAGAGTCCTGAAATCCTACACTTCAATGAAACAGAAGCAGATTGGACAAAAGGTCAGTGAGCTAGCAACAATGATAGGGGATGCCAGAGGCATGCCCTGCAGAGAGTTATCGGGCATGCTTAAGAAGAGATGAGGGGACTTGGATATGAATCAATCATCTAGTGCATGTCTTAGCCCTTTAAAGGGAAAAAGCCAGATCAATACAACACAATATAGAGATGCTCAAAGCAAGGTAAATAAAATCTAGTAGAAACTTACAAAAGATAAAGGTCTAATAAAAATCTTACAGCAGCCTTGATCAAACACTATCAGGGCAGGGACACTGGAGTTGGCTATAGTAAAGAATGGTGCCGGCAGATGCTGTTACAGCTTTCCTTTACAGCTCTGCAAGAGTACCTCATTCCTTATCTGGGGTCTTTCTCAAGCAGTAACAAACACAATATTCATTTGACATGTGCTACACATCTCCCATGCTACACCAGCTGTCTCATTCCCCTGCATTCCACATCCAAATTAAAAAGCCACCCCAACTCTCTTGTGCTTTCTAAGAGTTAAGGGTCCCAGTCTATACAAGGGAGAGCACAGGAAGTTGAACTCCAGCGCCTCCTGATACCGTAGCTTCAAATCAATGAACACCACAAGAATTTGTAGCACAAATCCCTTTTTTTAAATCAGCGCACAGATGCATGGAGATCAGCTTAAAGTTTGATGTTACAAGCAACATTTGTCTCCTTTACAACTGCCAAAAGATTAAGCAGTGATTTAAACTGCAGCTTTGTGCCATCATTTAGAATTGAACTGGAAAAGCTATGAAATGAAATTACAGCCTCTAATTCCTTCAGGGAACTTGGTCTGATTCACCATTTTGAATCAGACTAACTGTTGCTTGGAAAATCAGTATTTGTGGTTGTCTAGGATACAGAAATCCTGCCAACAGAATAGAAGTCTGTCAGATCTGCTGATCAATTTACACAGAAGAGTGTGCTACATAGCACTGGTATTTCAGTTACTCTGTATAAACCCTTGTAGATCAAATACCATAGACTGAAACCACATGGTTTTATTTTGCTTTGTAGAAGGCAAAAGACTATATTAGTGAGTAGCTTTTTTTGTTTTAGTTTTTTAATTTCAGTTTTAATTTTGGTTTCTTTTTGTTTTGTTTATTTTAATTTAGATTATTAAATAGAAAAGAGTCCATACTAAAACGTTGTCAC
Organism: Polyodon spathula; assembly: GCF_017654505.1. Taxonomy (NCBI): domain Eukaryota; kingdom Metazoa; phylum Chordata; class Actinopteri; order Acipenseriformes; family Polyodontidae; genus Polyodon; species Polyodon spathula. The sequence continues at coordinate 13,948,804 of NC_054545.1, forward strand.
TTTAAACCTGCCATTATGTCACTCTTTGAACCAAACAGGCATGCTCCTGCTATTATTTACAGCTGTAGGAAGTTATCCATTAAATATCCAAGCTCTATTATATCATAGGAAGAGATTTAAAAAGGAGACTGACTTTTCTATTGTATTTTTGCTATACTGGCAAAATCTCTGATATTTTCAACAAGCATTTTTAAAGTATAAACATATTGGATTTCATTTCAGGTAATATGCCTTTAAAAGACACTATCTACAAAATAAAACACAAAGTAAACTGAGTATACACACTTTGTAGTTGGATTAATAATTGCTGGGTGCAGGCAATCTCTACCACACCTCCCATTACCTTTATCTCTGACAGAATGCATATTGGCTCAATATCTTATTTAGACTTCATTGGTGGGCAAACACACAGCACATTTAATGCCATGTGCACACTAATAAAATCTTTCATTCCAGGTGTGGCGAGGTTGCATTATTGCCCTTTCCTGGGTCTCCCTGGGTGTCTGGGGATTGAGAGCGTCTTGTACAGATATGCAAAGATAGGCATGTTCCCCTGTGACCTGGGGCACAAAGGGCAAAGGTTAATATAGAATTTAAATGGGCCTGTCAGTGACACTTCCTGTGTGCCCTTGTTAAGGGATGTGTTAGCACCAGCTTGCTGTCTCCTGAACTGCAAATGAATCAAAAAGAAGTGTGTGCTCTTTTAACCCTATACCTCTCTCAGACACTGCTGTAGCAATAAGATCCCGTCCTTTAAAACAGCGGCTGTTCAACCTGCATTTAAACAGCGTCTTAAAGTTCTAGTTAAGATGTGTTGATTTTAATTGATATGTAAAGGAAGTGGCAATTCCTCTTCAGTTATTTAGCTAGTCAGAGGGTAAAATTGCTGGAATTACAAAGTCATCGCAATTAGCATCACTGAACTGCACTATGACTGCTTTTGTGTCCAACAGCTGTATTATAACTGGAGACATTGTGTTTAATTTGCAGGTTTAATGCAATCAAACTAAATAGGTTGAGGAAGTACACAACACATTCTTCTCCTAATTAACCACTACCGATAGCTAGTTTTTTTTTTTTTTTTTTAAATCAACTGAATACATTACAGTCTGGGATGTGTCCTAAACAATGATACTTGACCATTTCTCAGCGATTACCCTCAGCAGGGAAGTTGGGGAATCTGCAGGTATTTATCCAGAATGTCCACTGTCATCACTTTTGAGATTGTTCCACATTAAACAAGAACAGTTTGTGCAGTCTTAGATATGGAGCACCTACATGTACTAACAGCCCTTTAGATCTGCTGCCTTGGCCAAAGCGATTGAAATTTGCACTAGGCAGGTGGCTTTAATATAATCACAGAAAAAAGACCAGAGAACTGATCAGCATAACAACTATACAAACGTACATGCCGCACGTTCTATTGAACTGAAGGGAATTTTCTTCATTAGTACAGTCCCTAAAGATTCAGTGCTTTCATATTGGCTGTTCAATAAGAAATATCTGACCTGATTTGTGGATCCCGTTACTGACAGGACGAATCAATTTCCATAGATCAATTCATTTTTATTATGCAGTCCACATATTGGCATCTGTCCATCAGTCTTGTTATTCATTAGTTGCTTCTCTTTTCATTATTTGTTGAGTGTTGACCTCGGTACCAATTTTCTGATATGTACATCTACAACATGATTCTTTTCCACATTCTTCTGCAGGTTAGCCTGCCTATGCACTCAGTTTTATCATATGATCAACCTTGTTTGCATTCCAGTTTGTTTACATAATATCACCCCCCCCCCCCCCCCCCCATTCCTATATTTTGGGAGACTTCTCATTGACTCTCACTATATTTTTATTTACTATTTCTGAGTCCAGTCAGATAAAACTCCACACAAGGTGAAAGTCGACAACAAACAAAATATTTTGGCACTTTTATTATTTAATTTTTTTAAGGCAAATTTATTTCTTTAAAAGGTGTTTTACAAAGTGGGGACGCCCTCACAAAATCGTTTTTTCAGGAGTTACTATCTTTGTGGGGACATTTTTTTCAAATTTTGTCTGCCCATTGATAGTAATACCTGCCCACATATACACACACACACACACACACACACACACACATTTGAAACCTACCTGCTTGGCTTTTACTTTCAGGCAAATAGGTACCACTACTAAAACTACACAGGTGTAACAATTATTAATTTCTTCGATCAGATTTCTTACAGTAAGTTCCAAAAAAACTGGGGGGGTGACCTGTCTTAATTTTGTTAAAGCTTTACCTTAATAGCAAATATCTGGAGCTCTCTGGTATACATTTTCAATATCGACTCATAAGGTAATAACCTACTAGAATTGAAAACTTTGGGAGCTCTGTACCTTTGTTTAGTTAATGTATTTGTGTTTTATTTTCTCATCACAAAGCCCTGTTCCCGTTCTCTAAGCTTTTCAAACACAGACATGTCTTGATAAGAATCAGCTTTCCAGCTCCATTACACTCAACGTGCGGCCAGGGCTGTGATGAGAGATCCCCCCCCTCTAGTCTTTCTGAAACATTCTCATTGAAGCGCTGCAGGTATTGGCATATGTTAATCAGGATGGGGATCTAAGCAAAGCACACACCATCAGCTCAGAGAAGTAAGCAGAGCACTGCTGATGGAAGGAAAGAATGTCTCAATACATGTCTCTGGATGCTTCAACATCTGAGGGCTGGATTCTAGATAGCAGAGCACACTAACCTTCGGGTTTAATCAGCCTAGAATATCTTATCTGCCTTTGTCATACGTCGGCTTCTTTACACTGTGCAAGCATCCCACATTGAGTCACTGATCTCATTGCCTCAGGGAGACTGGATTTATCAGATAATTCTGTTCTCTATGATGGCTAGACTATTGCAATGCTTAAGACTGTGTACACACACACATATAGTATGCAGGGGTGGGACAAAGAGAAACACCGTCAACATACACGTGTGTGTGATTGGTCCCAATATGACTGATTAATTTTCATTCCTTTAGTATATACAAATTACATCCCCAAAGTCTGACAGACTTTGACAAAGGATTAATATTAGGTGTTCGGTTGATAGGTGCTTCACTATCCTTGACTAATCTTTTATGTGTCTCCAAAGTGATAACTCTAAGGGACATTTGGGAGAACTTAATTTGCTGCAGATTTTCAGCCACCCACAAGCCAAAAAGGAAGGAATCATTGAAGAATGGTAATGCTTTCCTTCAGAACAATTTCAAAACCATGCAGTCAAATTAGTTTTGCTGCCTATAGTGGCCCTGCCAGAGGTAGTTATAGATATATTTTTCTTTAGAAATACTGCAATACCCATTGTGAGCATCATATATAAGGGAACTTGAATAATTACAGATATACAGAAATATATTTTAAAGTGTTGATGACCCCCATATTTAATATTAAATAATATTACAATATAATCATGCAATATAGGCTCCTGCGAGGTCTGCTAGCCACACTGAAACATTGCAATGATGGCTCTTCGGAACAATCAGATTACCATCATACATATAAAAGTCAACTTAGATGCTGTTTTTTCTCCCTAAAAGCTTTTTTCCAGCCCTAACCAGATAAGCAGATAAGATAGAAAGAATCACTTTATCTGGCACAGACTTTAACTGATGCTTCATCACAAAACATCAGGAATGTAGGAATTTGAACATGGAAACTTTTTTTTTTTTTTTTTTTGTTAACCACACCAGATGACATCAAATCCGTTGTAGTTTTATGCAGTGGTTTATAAAATCATGTTGCTTCATTCCTCATCATTCGTGGCATAAAACTGAACAAAATGTCCAGGCAGTTACCTCAATTTAACCTTAAATTTAAATTTAAATTTTCTGAAATTGTCTATCCACAGCATTCAACTACATCAGATAGTAAACTATTTTGATAAAGACTTCCTCTTTCATTGCCACAATATGGTCTCTTCATTGAATTCCCCCACTAAAGAAAACACACCCACCAGCACCAAAGACAGCAGTTGTGCAAGGGACCACTCTGAAATAATGTTGAAAAATCCCGTTATTATTAAACCAATGGAAAGAAATACTTTCAAACCATGATGGCTCTGAAGGCTAACTTCTTTCAACTGTTAAATCTTAACATGCTGTTAGTATACCACTCTAGTATAGTGGAACATTTTAAAGCTACAGTATATTAGGAAAATAGGATTTTTGTGGAAAATTCTTCACATGCAACTTTATTAAAAGACATATCATGACAGTCCAGTTTGGTTACATTCCCCAAAGCTATTGTTTCTTGTGGAGGAACAAGATACATTGGAAACACCAGTAGGTGAGCCAAATAACCTGGCGGGGAGACCTTACTACTAGGCTAATTCCAGAAGTACAATCATTTATAATGACTGTTATAAAGACATTTTAGGGGGCTCCCAAGGGACACATCTGGTTAAGGCACTCCACCAGGAGTGCAGGATGCAACCTATAGCTTGAAGATCCAAGCTATGCCACTTCTGACCATGGACGGGAGTTTCCAGGGGACAGCACACAATTGGCCAAGCGCTGCCCAGGCAGGGAGGGGATAGGTCAGCTGGGGAGTCCTTGGCTCACCGCACACCAGCGACACTTGTGGCTGACGGGTGCCGCAGGCCTACCTGTATGCAATTCGAAACTGTGTGGTCTCTGAGGCTATAAGTTCTGAGATGACTGCAAGGCAGGCTTGCAGAGTAAAAAAAAGCAGATGGTTGATGGCACTTGTTTCAGATGACGCGTGTGTTTGTCTTCGTCTCTCCAGAGTAAGTGCAGGGATTGCAGTGGTGAGCCAGAATAATTGAACATTCCACAATTGGGAGAAAATCGAGAATTAATACAAATAATTGTTCAAAAGAAAAAGACATCTTCAAGATTTAATTTGGTTCAGGAAGCAACAATTTTAAGGTACCTAGTTACTTTCTTAAATCAGTTTAGTGCATCACACAAATGTTGGCATTCGTTAAACTTTTCTCTTTTTTTTTAAGAAGGTTTACAGTTTCTCTTTGAGATTCAATATCCCAGCTTCAGAAAAAGTTGAAGTTAAAAGTTTCACAAACAAGGTAAATGCAATAAAAGCACCATCTACATGTTCAAGCTGAAGAGATTTTCCTGGCTGTGTTGGTCAGCTGTAAAGAAGTCATTAGTTAGCATGACTGTTCATCTGATAAGCCCTGAATTTAATCACTCACTCAACACAGCTGAGCTTTCCAAACACATTCTTTACCCTGTCGCAAGCCTTAAAACCCCAGTTGTTTGTTGTTTGTAGCTTGTCACTGCGGTTGCCACTTTAAATTGGATGCAGATCAAAGTGATAAACACAAGTGCATTTAATAACCCAATAATGCAAACAGCATTGAGGTTACCATTCACAAAGGGTTAGAGAGCAACGCAGTAACACTACAATGGAATGAAATGGCCCAGTATTCAGGGGCACAGGTTACACACCAGAAGTATTATAATGGAAACCCAATCTGATTTTATTTTCTTTAAGAGCAGAAAAAAAGTTAATAGTCATTATTAAGAAAAGCTCATCAATAAAGTATTGCTTGTTATCTCAAACTAACCCACTACTCTTACAGTTGAACTAACACAGCATGTCTCAATACCATTCACAATGTACAGGGTAAAGTCTCTAAGACTGGGAGTGAGGGTATTGGGAATGAATGCAAGACTATGGTGGTCATTAGAACAAATGAAAACAGGTCTCTTAGTCATCTTAAATAAAGGACGATAAGGAGGTGCTCCGGTTACCTTACCCCACTAAACAGCTGATAAAGCATGATACCTTTCTCTAGCTTTGCGCGCCATCACCACATAAACAGCCCCGCCAACAACACTGATCTTATCAGCCAGAGCTGTGTAACAAAACAAACCTTTCAGATGTGCTGTGTGACTGCTCAGACAATGGATCCATGGATATGCAGGTAAATGATACCTTATTTTTCCAAAGCACACAAACAATTCACCAATATTGTGTACGTCTAAAATTAGGGTCTAATTTAGCTGTCAACGTGCAACTAATGTCTTTCCGGGAAAGGACCACACAAGGCTGTCCACTCACTGAGGCCCACCTGGACACCTGGCTAAGGACTCAAGCAAAGTTTGGTTCCCATGACAAGGGTCCCCACTAACTCCCATCCATAGATAAAGACTTGTTTATATATCTAAAATAAGCTTGCTATTGTATGCAGCCAGACTTGTTAGTGCATATAGCCTGCAGCTTAACAATGGGAAAATATAACTTCTATTCCCTGTCAATGATACAGGAGCAGTTGGAGGGGGGTCCAGAGACTGGGGGCTTGTAATCCAAGCCAAGTACAAGACCTTCCATTCTAACAACAACTAAAAAAACTTGATCCCAGCAAAGGCAGCGACAGCAAAGTCTGAAAACTATATTTAACAACTCTGGGAATTCTAGAGCAGTACATACAGGAACACATTCAATGCAAAGTGAAGGTCGTCTGTGTTTAACTTCCTTTACAGACTCTGCTTCTTGCAAGTTTTTTTTTTTAACAAATCACAGCGATAAGCATTGTTTTCCAAAACAATGTGCCACTTCCAAATCCATTTAAATCTCCCAGACAATCTTTGCTGCAGCTTATCTCTGCATGTAAAGTTAAATCAAATAAATACACTGCACACAATTAAATCATAGCCCATTTTTCCCATATTGACAATGTTAAAAACTATAAAACAGAATACTATAAATAATTTGCACATACTGTTTCTATCAAACAATGCATACTAAAAAAACACAATATTTGTGACTGAATGCTTGCATAATACTTAATTTGTTATCTGTTAATTATCCCATGGTACAAATCATACTTTATTTAGGTTTCTGTCCTAATGGATTTTATGTTTAATAAAGTCACCAGCATATTTTACCTCTACATCTAAAAGCATGACTGAACAAACAGGAATTTCTTTTAAGAAGCCAGTATAAAAATGTCCATTAGGGACATGCAGCAGTAATTCTTTTCCCCTGAAACAGTGAGTTTGTGACATACTTTCCATTGCAAACTTATCTCTTTAAAGAAACCACATTGCTTTGGTAAGTAAAATATGCTGGTGCTTTTAGCTTATACATCAACTGTATAAGTCTGAACAAGCAACAGCAGTTATAGGGGAATCAAGCAGAGGAAAAGTCCAAATAAATGGCTTTGGTTCTACAGGGAGGACTATATTAACAATAGTTATATTAACTCTTCCTGTACCAAATTCCAAAAGATAAACCTAAGGCATCTAATTAAAGACTTGCAGTTAATTACACTGAAAAATAAACACAAGATTGGTTTACTGGTTTGAAATTGTATGTGGCATTATCTTTCCAAAATCTGAAGTGTTGAAAGAGTTAAATCAGAAAAGCCTGCAAGTTAAAATGTCACTCTTTCAATCAGCAGGCTGATGTATTCACACCATTAGCTAAAACTTTGGGCACAGCCACCATGCACCAAAGCATAATCTAAATGGGCTGTGAAAAAGCTGGCTAGCCTGTTTAAAACAGTAAATGAGAAAGCCACAGAACTAGTTCATTTTCACATGTATAATACTGTCTTGCTGTTGGTCTTTTACTTTTGCAGGCTTTACTTGCCACTAAACTAAACCATACATTTAATCTCCTTGTTCTGATCGTGTGTTAAAGGCAAAATAAGTATATCTACCATCTACCAATGTGCAGCACTAAATTCAAAATGTAATGCTCAGGGGGTCTAATTACTGTACCTGCAACACAGGAAGTGAGCTAGTGGCTGCACCTGGGTCAAGGTGAAATAAAGTCTTGAAAAAACATAGGATCACAAAAGCATTACTATCTATTGCTAATTAAAGGCTTAACTAATAGCAGAGTGCATTGGTTATGAACTATAATCACTCCAGTTATGGAACTGAGTCTGTTAAGTTAAAGTACAGTACCGTTATTGTAAAATTGCCACTTGGGTAGTGGGATTGTCTTTTTTTGCGTCACTTTTTGTTGTATTCCTTTAACTGTAAAAATACATTGCAATTATACTAGTTACACTATACAATGGTTTTCTTATTGATATAACATAGACTATTCTCAAACCCCAAGCACAGAGTTTAGCATTGTCATGTTGTTAATGGAAACTATTGTAATACTTGAAGTTTAAAAATGACATTCAAAACTATTCTATGACAATGAGTTATTAATCCGATTAACCCTTTAGAGCACGGGTTAATGGTATATGAGCTATGCGTCATTGTCAATACTGGTGTAAAAGAAAATGGGCTGTAGTTCTACAAACCTTGAATGATCCGGGTACGGCTAGTGCAAGAGCCTGCCTCTTCAGTTCTGCCAGTTTAAGCTGGCATTTTTTGCACAAGCTTCCCTTCCCTTCCCTCCTCTCTAAGGGGCTCGACTCTGAGACGGTAACCGACCCGGCCCCCTCTGGAGGCGGTCGGCTGCTACATTGATCCTCTTCTGCAAATTGACGCCTCTTCCTGGGTCCGAGTTCCAGAGACAGTGGGGTTTCTCTGCTGGAGCAACCTTCTACGACCTGTGTGAGATAAAACGGCTTAGATTTGGACGAAGGAGAAAAGAAATACCACGAGGAGATCAAGCATTCTCCTTAAACCTTTTAAAGCAGAAACAATTATCATGTGTCAAGTCAAGCATTTTGCAACAATGTATACACAACACAATGTTTTTTTTTTTTTTTTTTTTTTCTGTGTTAATAGCACGATTTGTATTACATGAGAGTAGGTGTTATTTACTTCATGCTAACTGGACTAACTGAAATCGATTTAGATCGCGGTAGTACTGTACTAGTTTATATACAGATCTGTATCATAGAGACAGTAATGCACAATATGTTTAATATATTAATAAATTACGTATTAATAAATTAATTAATTTAAGCAAACTAGCAATCTGTGGCGACCTCCTAAAAATGTACCGCTTATGTCTGCAGTACCCTGAAGACTGGTATCACTCGTTTTGGATACGTCAAGTTTACAAACTTATAACAACTTTTGACATTGTACACTCACCGTCAACCTCCGGTTCTCAGCCTCTAACCCCAGAGTGCCATTCACTGAAACCGAGTTCATCCTCAGATTCAAGTCAGAAATCATGTGCCAATTTCACTCAAGCTATTTAAGGTAACTTGGCTGGTTGCTGCGAGGTACAACCGCTTTCGTTCTTTCAAACAATCGTATTACTGCATAGCTCTTTAGTGAAGGGGTTTCCATCCAGTTCTTTCTTTTTTGTACAATAATTACGAAGGACAAGATGTTCTGATCCCTGCCTGGTTTTCGAAACGCAACACAGAATCCCCCACGCAGACACTTGCTGTTTCAATCCCATGTCGTTGTCAAAAACATTGGGAGGAAAGTTTAGGACAAGTTTGTGTTCGGCTCTATTGAGCGAGGTGGGTGGAGCCTCGACGCCCGCAGAGAAAGAACTGACTGCTGAAATTGACAGCAAGTCAGTATAGCGTAGTCTTCAACGCTCTCAGCAGCAACACTTGCAACAAACATGACCTTTATTAGACCCAAGAGTTTAATGCAAGCCTATTTTTCAAGACCGGGTGCAAATAAGTAGCTTAAGAAAAACAGCCTATTAAAAATGTGTTTTTTAGCAGTACCAAGTATGGCATCTTGCTGTTAGTTCTGCGTAAATTTACTACAGATGTCACAATTTGGTCGAGTACGAGTGCTTAATTAATTTCACGATTGGCCCAGACTGAAAAAAATGCACATTTTGTAAGCTTAATCAGTTGAGGTCCTGTGCATTTAAAACGCACACCCACAAAGAGTTAAACACAAACTTTTTTGGTCACAAAAGCACACTTGACTATCAGGCGTTTACTTTCTAGAGCGATGCAAAGGTTTTGTTACCTGTGCTGTGCATACAATTCAAGGATTTAGGGTTTAACCAAGAAGCGCATTCCACGCTACTATTTTCACGCTATACACGAAGTCAAACAGCTACGCACAGCTAACACGTTTACAAAACAGAAATGCCATTGATTCAATGCGAAACTCATGCTACTGCTAAACCGCTCCGTATTTGGTAAAGTTTGCCAGGGATATTAGGAGGCAGGGGATGTTATTTAAGTGTGACGAATTGAGGTGTTAGTGGGGAAAAATAAACCACAAAACCTGCTCAATACATTCATAAATACCCAAATGGGCCGAGGTTATAGCAGAAACAGTTTATAAAAATAAATAAATAAATAAACAATCTGGTCTCGGCTAGTATGATCAACAAAAAACATGTTTCTGTGTGTACGAATACAACAATGCATTTGGGCTATTGATAGTTATGACTTTGAATTACTATAGAGAAGGTTCTGCATAATTTTCTGACATAGGTCTACTGTACACATAATGCATTCAGTGAACTGAATGACCAAGGTAATATAATCGAACTCAGATTCACATGGGCTTTAAGATAATTGTAGAATGGCATTGTGCCAAAATGCATTTCAGAGTGTCTGCGGCGTCTCGTGGTCTGCCTTCTGTAGGTTACATTCCAGATGTCATCTGTTATTTCAAAAGTAGAGTAGGTAGTCTTGGCTATTGCAGTGACTGTACCCTGTTCTCCCACTGCTGGATCGGGGAATTAGCAGGAGCTTCCCGTCTTTGTTACTTTGGCGCCACCTTTTGGTGGTTTGGCAGAACTTGGGTGACTAATCCTACAGGATCTGGGTTATCATTAAATATTTCATGTTTAGTCTTTTTATATTTAATGACGATGATGTAATAAATGAAAAGCATATATATATATATATATATATATATATATATATATATATATATATATATATATATATATATATATATATATATTATATTAATGACAGTACTGTCTTCAAATGGCTCACACAAAAAGTGTTTTAAGAGGATGTGAACTTGCATTTTATGTATTTATTATAATTTTAAACTAATGTAAACATACTTATGTACTTATTCAAATATGCAATCGCGTTGCATTGTCTTATATTGTTAACTAAACTAAGTTTAGTGTCTTCAAATGGCTCACACAAAAAGTGTTTTAAGAGGATGTGAACTTGCATTTTATGTATTTATTATAATTTTAAACTAATGTAAACATACTTATGTACTTATTCAAATATGCAATCGCGTTGCATTGTCTTATATTGTTAACTATAACTACCACTAATACTAAAGTATATAGATAGATAGATAGATAGATAGATAGATAGATAGATAGATAGATAGATAGATAGATAGATAGATAGATAGATAGATCAGACTTTACTTTACATACAAATAATCATATGATATAATCCTATTAGGAAAGTGGGTGGGGGGTGGGGGGGGGGGGGGGGGGCGGAGAGAGAGAAACATAGTATATGACACAAATCAGGGACTGGCAGATTGTTATAACTCTAATAGTTCAGAGTTGTGGACAACATTCAGATAAAAAAAATAAAAATAGTATTGTCCCAGACAAAGCATATGGGTCCAGCCTCCACGTTACGGCGATACCCCAGTAAGTTGTTTACTGGGCATAGAAAAGACTGGCTGTTCTCCCGCTGTTTAGGAAACACCCAGGACTTTATAAGATTGCTACATGTAACACGGTCTTAAACATTTAGAATTTCACTCCCATTCAAAACCCGATTATAATTAATAAGTAAAACATTTAATGATGTATCCCTTTGATAGCTGAGCATTTGACATATCGTCTCATTTTATGTTGTTATATTGTTTAGGACAGGGCCAGGTCTCAGAAAGCTGATGCTCCCTCTCTCTCTCCACGCTGAATCAGTCTAAGAGGTGAATAAATGTAAAGCAGAGCAAACTACCCCCTGCTCATACAACGTTTGATTGAAATTCCCTTCATGGAACAATCGCCTTCCTTGGAAATATTCATTTCCGTTAGAACAGAAGCTTGTCCAAATATGTACTTAACGTGAGTTGATCACAGAGTATATTCCACACAAGCCCTATAGTATTCAGGAGTATATAATGAGTTAATGCCAAATAACTTTTATAGAATTTATAGAATTGTTCAATGCAAAAAAACAACTACCATTTTTTTTTTTTTTTTTAAATGGTGTAACCAAATTGCCAGGTGTGGTTTGTAAGGCTTGTAAGTTTGTAAGGCTTTAAAACTACAAAGAATATTCATAGATTTGTGCTAGATGAGGAAAGACAATATTAACCAGAATCACCCAGCATTTGTTAAGAACGAACATTGAAACATGTTCGATGAAGAAGAACTATTCGTGGTGCTGAATAGCCTTTTCTGGCTACCACGAGCCGTACGAAGTAATGTGCACATGCACTTGTATCAGATAACGTTAGAACACCGTTTAAGGCTGAGATTTACTTCTCAAATTTAAAATGGTTAAAGTGCACATGAAGTTTTAAAATGTTTTAAATGTGACATTTCTACAATTTTAATAAACTATCTCAGAATAGGAAAGTTTATTTAAAAAAACAAATCCTTATTATTTTTGGAAGTTAAAATACACAAACCTTAGCTTTCCGCCTCAAAAGGTGGCTTGTAAATCCAAATATGATATCTGAGTCCACGTAGAAAGTGCCCAGGTCTAGAATACTGGTGTTTGTCTTGTTTGTCCCAGAAGTCTCTGGTGTGTTTTGTAAAGCCATGACATGTAAATGTTAAAAATACTGAGCCCGGAGTTGCAGGGTGGGCATTTATGTATTCCTTCTGACGGCCATTGCAAGTTTTTTTTTTTTTTTTTTTTTTTTTTAATTAAATATATTCCACTCAGCGATATCTCTTCTTCACACAACGATGCGCTCTTAATGAGCTTACTGTCTTTCAGAACCACTCCCCTCTATGTCCCACCAAGGCAACCTATTCTTGCCGGGATCCTCGCCGTCTCCAGTAGTCCAACTGCGCAATACACCACCAATATCCATCAGCAACCAACATCCATCAGAACATCCAGCTTATCTGTTGTGTCGTATTTGGTAATACTATCGGACGCCTGACTGACTGTACAGTGCGGCCACGCTTCCGTCCTTCACCACTGCATGGCTGAGAGTGGAATCGAAAAACCAACATAAGCACCTTAAGATCAACTCTCTCGCTCACTCACTCACTCACTCACCCACTCACTCTCCCTCGCTCTCATCGCTTTGGAGACTAAATACATTTTCTGCTTCAAGCGCCGAGAGAAAGAAAGCGGTCCCATAGCCAGTTTTCATTCCAGTTGTCACTTTAAACATTAAAAAGAACGTTAACGTCAGAATTAAACAGCATGTCCGGAAAATAACTATGTGTGTACAGATCTAAAAAATAAATAAACAGGAAATGCACGTTTTCTTTACCCACATTTTTTTCAGAAATTAAGAAAAAGCATATACGTTTTAAGACTTTGTTAAATGGATATAACTCATTTATTAATCATATTTCACTCGATTTTCTTGCTGTGTATTTCCAAGACAAAACTGATATACAATATATCCATAAATTCATCCAATCCATTAGTTGTGAAGTGCAAGCAAACCTTCACGCCTGCTAAAACAGTAAAACAGCCACATGCTTTCCATAGCCAGCTCCCCTTTTTTTTTACATGGTTAGGTGTATCTTGCATGAAACATGGCTAGGATCCTAATGAAGTGTGTTAATTGTTGTCTGCCAGCCTGGAAATATTAGTAGCCAGATCAGCACTCCTGTAGATGCTTCGAAAACAATCCCAGTGTGGACAACATGTGTGTGACAAGATCTAAGGACAGGATGACAGCGCATTAAATAATCGATCCAGACCTACATATGGAAAAGAGCCCCATGCAATTATTTAATCCGTGCATATTCTCCATATTATTGCATACACAGATTCCATTCTCCAACAAAAGACTTGCAACAGTAATATTGTCAGATATAAAATCGATCCGGAAAAAAAAAAAAAAAAAAAATGTGTTCAACTAAAATCTTACCGTCTGTATTCATTTGCCTGCTTCAGTGCATATATGCTGTTGCCCACTTCACGCCCTGTGAAATAATAATGTTTCCAAATTCTTATCATCATTTGGTTACGCTTAAAGCACGATTAAATCCTCTGGGAATCACCAAAGCATATTTTTTATACAAATTACATGTAAGTTCAGTTTGTGTCTTAATTATGTCGAAACGAAGCACATCATCTCCCAAACAACCTTAAACTATTGTATCTCAAGACAGAATAACAGGCACATGGCTACTGCAGACTGCTTAACATGGAACAAGCACAAAAAAAATATATATATATATATTTGCATCAAATCACACAAAAAAGGAACCAGCGTTTTAATTTTGTTTTGAAACATCTTCCAAACTCTTATGTTTCCTGTTATTTTAGAATAAAATACCACTTTTGAGCCAATAAAATGTACCGCATGTTTTTTGACAATAGTGTCATACATAAAGTAATTAAGGAGTTCTACTTGCATGCAGATGCATACTATGTGTATAAACTGGTTTCCTGTGTATAATGCCACGTTCAGTGCCTTAGGGGAAAACATCTTGAACTGGAACAGCAGCAACAGCTCGTGTTCAGCTCAGGACACTCTGTAGTCCTACTGGATAAGAAAATATGACTGTTTTTATTGAAATGCATAAAATATGGAATAATATTCAAACTGGATTTACTGGGTGGAAATGTGTATCTTAATAAGCATTAATAACATTATATTAAAAACATGAATTAGAGGGATCATTAATCTATTTACGTGTATTTAATTCATTTATCGAAGCATTCTTAGTGGGATCCCTACAGATAATAATTGTTCACATAAGCTTACTGATTTAACGTGAAATACAGTTAAAGCTACCTATATACCTTTATACATTACGATGTTGATGTCTGCGTGACATGCATTTCTCGTGCAAAACGCATGGTTCAAAAAGAAGAGACTCGATTGAGCAGTTCATTTTTTAAAGCGTCTTGTTAAACTGGCTTTGATGTGTTGGCAAAACATCCCCAGCTGCCCCAAACATAAACCGCTACCGTAGGAAACGTGTTATTACGACTGCTGAACGTTTGTCGTCTAAAGCAAGAGTAAAACACCGGCAAGCCGACTGAGCACAAAACCTAATAGAGAAGATAAAGTTCATTATTCTTGTGTTCTTCGAAAGCGAAACTCAGGCAGTAACGTCAGGCTCTTAATACACATCTTATAGCGTGGACACAGAGGACGTCGCTCTAGATAAGCAGACGGTCATTACCTCCATAATATACTAATTTCTGTCAAACCGGCTTTAAAAGTATCCCTTTCGGCCAGCTCGGTGTTTATCCCATTCATTGTTTACAGGCTTAAGATTTAAGGAACGATTTTCCGCATATAATGTCTCAATGGACTGCGTTTTGATTAAGTAAAGATCTGTAATTGAAAACGAGTTGAGGGTGGGGGAGTGAGGCAATATTCAATCAGAAGAGCTATGGAGACTTTTAATATTTTCAACTGATTAAAGGTAGGCATCACTTGGGCATTCTATCTATCAGCTCCAAACAGCAACACCAGTTATAGCTTACAGTTTAGCTCTTTCAAATACGTTTAGAAACCAACATCTAATTGTAGGTGTCTTGGGGAGGGGACGGTACATCAAATGTAGGATCTATTTGTAAGTTAAATTAGTTTTGTTTTTGTTTTTTGTTTGTTTTTTTATGCTGAGTTTAATATAGATGTCGGTTTTGTGACTTTTGGTTGCACATTGCTCGAAAATATTCCGTGATCTAGATTGCTATTATAGGTATAGAAAAGGAGGATCTCTTGCCATGCTTAAATGCTGTCCCTTTTCACCAACTTCTTTAACTGAACTCAATTGGATTGAGAGCTGGAGATCCACTAGGCCCGTGGGGCAACATTAATTACATGACCCGTGTTAATTAAGGCCTTAACCAGTGTGCTATGATAACAAAACATTGGTGTAAACGTATTGTGAATTTGGCCCTATACTTCTTGGCTAACGCGCTGTATATTCCGTTCATAGTCGTTATGTTGAGTCTGTATTAACACAGGGCATTTGTTTCCAGATGTAAAAAGTCTTCCCCTGCTGAAATGTGAGGAGAGTGTATTCCCCGGACCAGTCTAACATATTTAATTAAGACCATGCATAGACAGACGTCTAAAATAAATTCGTAAAGGTGTCGTACAGTACTACAAGTGAGACTAGAGGACGCAACTTGTTTCATTGTGTGTGGTAGGCCTATATGACAGGCAGGCCAACACACGTTAAATAACTAAAGCACAACAACTATAAAATGCATTTATCTGTATTGTATTTAAATCCAATTTAGACATAGCTGTGGGCCTACATCTAAACCACTTGAATATTAATCTGACTTGTATGTTTTGCCGCGCGAGCACGCGTGTGCGTGTGCGTGTGTGTGTGTGTGTGTGTGTGTGTGTTTTGGTATATAATGATTTAACTATAGGGTCTATTGGTAGCGTCCCGGAGGCTGACTCTCCTAATATGTCCATAATGAATAGTCTGTTTACTTCAAGATTTCAGAAGTACCATTAAGAAACAGTCCTTGTTCCTAAGGTGTCATGTTGACTGTGCAATACATCAAGGTTCAGTTATTTGCGTCATTAGTTAACCGCATTCAGACACACAAAACAACTGTTTACCAAGCTTGTCCAAAACGTGATACAATTCAGTTGCTACCCTGTACATTATTTTAAAGCTGCTGCGCTTGTGTTACCATTTGCCTCAGATGATGACCTATTTAATAATAATTATTTAAAAAAAAAACACTTCGAATCGTGAACATTGACGCATATGGTTGTGCTGTGGTTGATGTGAATTGTACAGAAATACTCCAGAGACAGTAACCGTAGTAACAAACGCTTCTGAACAAGGACATGCAACAATACAACCCATAGGAATCAGTGTCGTACTCAGCTCTCAAATATTTACTCAGCATGACACATTTACCAGCCAATTGGAAAGTTTGCATGTTTCTATCAGTAGCCTATATTGTGAGGTGCAGTACTTCATGATGTACATTTCAGTGACGCACCTGTAGGCCTACTTGACAATACACTGAACACTGATAAGAGGATAGTAACGCGATTTAAGAAAACATGATATATAGTAATTATGAGAGATAAGTTAGATAAATAAATATAGAACTCGTCAAAAGCGTAGTACGAGATTGGTTGTTTACAATGATCGAAAGAGATCACTGAAGTCTGGTGTTGCAATTCTGAAATCACAATATGGTGTTATCATTATGAAAGATTTTACATTTAATTTACAAAGATACAAAGGTTTGATTTGTCTAAGGCCCAGGGGAAATCTTGACGACTGAGCGCAAGAATCCGTGAAATCCAATATAACGCACTAATCAGGGAAGCATTAAAGCATTTATTGCTATAATTCTATATTATTAATCATATCACAAACTGCAGAGCATAGTTTAATTGGAGGTGAATTCGATTTGCCCTTCTCTCGGCCTCTGTGTAACTTAATTGAGTGTTTCTATAAGGAGTAAATAAACACTGATTTAAAGTAAAAGCTATCTAGACATATTCCAATCCCTCCTAGACGAGGATTACGGGGGAAACTCCCTCCACGCGTCATCCACAATAAACAAAATCTGGAACCAATGGGACAAGTATCATTCTTTTCGCGAGGCACCCAGGCCACATAAACGATAATTAGAATTCGTTGTAAAGATGATTCATCGTGTCCATCATCCTGCTTGAAAAGGCTGGGTCGCCAGTGAATGCTGATGAAATTCCAAAGATCTTATCCCTGAGGACTTCTCACATCTGCTGTCCTCAGAAATGGATGAAATTGCCCAGGGCGAGCATCTCATTACTAGCACTGCAAAATGTTGTCAGCCACATCCTAGCATGTTGCCACCAGAACGTTAGAAAGACAGTTATCAGATGCACATGTTTTCAAGCAAAGTGTTGTTGAGGTCAGCTTAAAAACGCAAAGAAATAATACCATGCAAATGAGAAGCAAAAGATAAATAGAAGAAAAAGAAGCTCATCTCGGGTCATTTTTTTAAATTAATTAATTAATAGGCCTAATGTTATCTGCAGTAGTGTTAGCCAAGCGAAAACGTTAAAAATGTTTTTGATGTTTGTTTCGAAATGTAATACGCCTCGGGTTAATAAAAAGGTACAGACGTTGTAGGTGTATATTAGTAGATTTCATAAAATATCATTGTTCTGTTATGAAGTCAGACTAGCTATTATCGTGTCATGCCATCACTGAATATTCAGTACTTTCTGCAGTTCCAAACTTATAATAAATAAATACATATGTAAATAAATGCATAGAAGTCATATTCGATTGATCTAAAGACAGCACTTACAGTGGCGCATATATATATATATATATATATATATATATATAGATAGAGAGAGAGAGAGAGAGAGAGAGAGAGAGAGAGAGAGAGAGAGAGAGAGAGTTCGATTTATGAATAGGCTACTACAAATATTCACATTAATGAATGCATACTCATTGTAAAGTGATTATATTAGAGTTTATATTTTAAAGTAATAACAGTTTTGGTAGCCTGGACTATTAGTTCAACATCAGTTGTTTTCAATTAGATTTTTTGTATTGTTCTAGACAGAGGAACACTTGATCATTCCTCAGTGATTTCTGTCTCGAATTCCCAGTGTCTAGCGAAAACAATTGCATTCTTGGACAAAGAAGGATCCTCTCAAACGAGCACATTCTATCAGATCCCAATGAAATTCAGACATGCAAGCCCACCGTAAACGAAACTGGGACAGCCCGTCTAGGGACAGACAATTCATGCACATATGTGCGTTATATTTCGCGGGTGTTATTTGCCCAATTATTTGGCCAACCCCTGTATTTTATAAAGCGGTAGGATCCGTCGTGGCTTTTTTATTGTTTCAGAAACAGCCACAGGTCTTTATTTCCATTATCGCTCTCACCAGCGATCCGCTTCAGAAAGGTAATTTAGTGTTAAACAAACAATCGCTGAAGGTCAGGAGGGGCAGAGACTGACATTTACTAATGAAAGACAGTTACATGCAGTAGTTTGCTCAGTAGCCCGTGTCCGACAGGCGTGTGGAATTCTGCATTTAAGCTTTTCAATTTCCATTTCGATTTGCAATTCATGAAGAGAAGTAGTCCTCGAGCCTCCATTTAACTCTCTGTTGCTTGTTTGGTTGCGCCCAATGTTTTTTGGCAACTGTCATTTAAACACAGCGCCTTAAACACTATACACTTATCAACAACCATATTTTTATAGTATTTTATTGCTCTATTAATTTAGATTGTTGATCTTTAATACTAGTTAAATGACCTCTGACCATATTGATTTTGTGCAGAAGGCCGTATCAGGAAGGGAACACATCTTTGCCATGCTTTCCTGCTCTGTTTGTTTACGTCTCAATGTGTGAATTTTAAGCTTAGTTTTCTTAATTTAGTTATTAGTAATTAAACTATCTATATATCATCCATATAGTATACATTATATGTTTACAAAAGCATATGTTTCTTTTTCTCATATAACAAGTATATAATGTGTTGCAACACGAATATTATAGTTCAAACAAGACATTGTCCTAAGATTCATCCAAGTCTCAAACACTCACTCACAAGATTATGATCCTAACGTCACTGACATTTACATTGCAGTATTAAGCTTTTACATTGTAAATATTAAAAACATTGGTTATTTACTTAACATAAGTCAAACTACTGTAGGCTACTGTGATCGAGCAAGCAGGGCTGAAATGAACGAGACTGGATTTCAGCACCATGGTCAGCGCAGAAATGTCCCCTTTCATTACGTCACCCATACCACGAAACCTTGCCATAAAACACTAGATTACTGTTTATTGACTCCTTGACAAGAGGAAGCTAACCGTATCCAGGTAATTACAAGCGATTAATTACTTCCTTTTGAATAATGTGTTCGTGAATTTAAAACTGTCCATACGTTTAAAATGTGTTTTGTATGTCTCTTAAAAAAACAAACAAACAAAAAAACTATACATTAGTTGAAGGTAATACATGTAAGTGACAACATAAATGTAAAACGGTGAAGTAGTTTTTTTTTTTTTTTTTTTTTTTTTTTCCCAACATGTACAATAATATAGTATCGATGTTTTCCTGATTTTCAATGTACAGTATGGTGTTAGCAAAAAGATCTGCCCCTCGGATATGGTGTACAGTACTTGCAATAACAAGCCGATGTGCTACTGTCCTAGCTTTCCCCGCAAATATGCTTCAGACTCTAACCAGCACTAGAGGGTGCAGATGCCTTTCTAATACTACTGACTCAAACAGCAAATATGGTTGTTTTGTATCAGCTGTGAGTGTGGTTGTGTGGTGTAGATGTATGCTGTGTGGTGTGAAGTATATTTCCAGAGTTGTTGAATCTACTTTATTTTTTCCCCCTAAAATTTAATTTGTTAACATTCTTTAGTAATGGCCAGTGAATACTTAGAATGAAAACGCCTAATAATGTAATTCATTCTACGCATACGAGAAAGGTTAGGTATTGATTGACTGACACATCATCTCCAGCACGTGTAACCTGGCTAAGACACTGTCCTTGTTTAAAGCTGTAGGGGTTCCACGTTGCCAATTCAAATTCAGTCAAGATCTTTCTCTTTTGCTGCAGTAATTCACTTCCTTTCAATCCCCAGAATTCCACGTGTGATGACCATCAATTACTGTAAAGCAGTTTTCCACAAACACGGGCCATGTTATGCAGATACTAGCATGTGATTAATGTGTACATTGGCCATTCTTCCATGGTTACTTCTTATGCAGTTCACCTAATCAGAAACAGGGCTTTGTTGACTGCCCAGTACCTTAAGGATAGTTATAACTGCAGTTGTTTCTCCACGTAAAGGATAAGTTGCTGACAGTTTTCCAGAAGCACATAATTTAAAACACACCAACAGTTGCAGGTTTTCTGTCTCTTTGAGAACATTACAGCCTTGCTCCAGCATCCAACCCGATTGGACGATTTTAGTAAAACTGCCATATTATTATTATTCATTTATTTAGCAGACGCCTTTGTCTAGGGCTACTTACAAAGACTAGGGTGTGTGAACTATGCATCAGCTGCAGAGTCACTTACAACAACGTTGCACTCGGAAGACGGAACATAAGGAGGTTAAGTGACTTGCTCAGGGTTACAAGCCCTCCGTAAAATATAACCCATAAAATGTATAATGTTTTTTTATTATTATTATTATTATTTATTAAATGTTAAAAGTTAACATTGATTCATGTGAGTTTTACATAACCAATTTGCAAACATTTCAAAACTGAATGGTTGCTCGAGCTTTTACTCTATATTTGAACAATAATACAGCAGTTTTTTGTTGTTGTTTGTATCCAGCAGGTGGCGCCATAAATTCACTAAACATTGCCTTGGATCGTTTCAGCAAAAACCTGTTTAGTGTCTACATTTCTTAATGTATAGCACTCTTAGTCTGTAAACCGATTTAAAATTAACAAAATCAATTCAAATATGCGTTAGGTTTATCTATTTACTGTCATTGTAAAAAATACTGTAAATATAATGTATTGATGATTTTATGAAACTATAGGATGAGTTGAAAATACTACAGGACACAAGCAGCCTGCAGCAATTTAACACAATTCGTTATACAGGACAGTACATGTGAGTCTATTAAGTGCATTTGTCCCCCAAAATAATGTTGAATCTGTAATATTGCAACAGTATTGTAATCTGATGTCATTTTGATTAAAATAGGCCCTACTTGTTGGTACTATATGATACAAACACACACACACACATATATATATATATATATATATATATATATATATATATATATATATATATATATATATATATATATATATATATATATATATATAACAGCTTTAAGTAGTATATTGTCACAGAGTTTATATTTTCGTAGTTATTTGATGTCACGGTTTACCATGGCGGTTGAGCAAAGATGTGTTTCCAGCCAACCACCCCTTCCAGTTGTACGTGGAGCTGAAATAAAGCTGAGGTTTTGCCTGTTTTATGAAATTTCTAGTCTTGGGTTTTTATTGAAAGTGTATTGTGACCCATACCTAATTGTATAAGGACCCGTGGCTCTGTATCACATGAGTAATTGTTCCTAGGTTTGAACAAGGGGTGTCGTTGGCAACAATAACTTTTGTTAGGAATTAAATACATCAGTGAGCAGTATTAAAATGGCATGCAAAAGGAAGTGTATGGCATGCTTTAAGTATGCCAAGAAGGCTCAGATAAATCTTGACTTTACTGAACTGTGACAATACTATACTGAACAACAGAGGGCTCTATATCTCTATAGTTTACACTTTTCAGAAAATGAAGGAATTTTTTTTTTTTTTTACTAAAAAAGTGATTAAGTTAAAAAATGTAAAATAAGTCTAATTACTTTAATTAGCGATTTATTTACAAGTGTGAATAAAACATATTTTATTAAGTTCAATATATATATAATATATATATATATATATATATATATATATATATTATATATATATATATATATAGTTACAAAATTGGGGGGAGGAGAAATATTATATCCCAAAATGGAGCTGCAGGACTACAACCCCCAGAATGCCACGGGAGTGAGACAGGATGGGGTTCACCTGGCTCCAGCCTGTAATCATTATTACCTGCCTGCAATTAGCAGACAGGTATTTAAACCAGAAGAAATGTTTGTTTTAGCCAGTCTCTAAACTGAGTGAAATGAGGCTGTCACAGTGATGAGTTAGCAAAACGGTACTCTGTGAGCCTTTGTTGTTTTGTTTGTGCTTTTGAAACTGGTAAACAGCTTAGCTGTCAAGTGTCCAGTTTGTTAGCTTAGGTTCGTGGAAAGTTTAGTTAGCTTTCTTGTATGAGCTAGGCTTTTGGTTTCTGTTTTATTACTTTTTGTTTTTGCAAATAATAAAAGTGCACATACATGCAAAAAAATATTCAAATCTTGTGTCTGGGTCCCATTTTTAAAAGGGCAAACGAACCTGAGTGAGTAATATGTGAGTTCACAATATATATATATGTGTGTGTGTGTATATATATTATATATATATATATATATATATATATATATATATATATATATATATATATATATATATATATATATATATATATATATATATGTGTATATATATATATATATATATATATATAGTTATTCTAGTTATTTCTTTAATAATTTAAAATAAGTAAATTACTTGTGTCCTTTACTTATTGATAATTTTTTGAAGAATCTTCAAAAATAATACATGTATTTAGATTTATTATGTGTTACAGCTTATTAACTCTTTCAGTCGACATTTTGTTACCTTGAATAGACCAGCCATAGAGGCAAAACCCAATAAAACTAGGTTTCTAACTATTTAGAGCAATTTAAAACTCATCTCAGAAATGATTTAAAAATATATGTCATTAGATGACTTTTACACACATAGGTCCAGTTAGAAATTGATGATAAAATATATATATATATCTTATATATATATATATATATATATATATATATATATATATATATATATATATATATATATATATATATATATATATTTATATTATGTATTGCTTACATAAACTGCATATAGCAATGGTACGCCTGTATAAAGTCATTGATATTGAAGTTGATATCTATGATGACAATGACAAATTAAAAATATATTTATTATTCAGACATGTTATACATGTATTCTTAGTATGCTAAAACCAAATCTTCAATAAAAAAATGATTAAATCTTTAATCCCTGGTTTGGTAGATTTTATTTTGATTACAAAAATATATACAGAAAGTATAATCAATAAATAACAACACATGTTTGTAAATGAAATAAATAAATGAAAATAAACACACAGCCAAAATCGGATTTCTCATATACTGATTTTTATCGGTATGAATCTAATTGGCTGACTGGTTAAAGACAGAAGATACTGGAAGCTATGCAAACCAAGGGGGTGCTACTGCACCCCCAGCATCCCTAGTTTCAGCGCCCTTGTGTGAAATTAAAAATGAACATGCTTAACCCACACAAATTCACCATCAACACAATCATTAAAGTATGGATACTTTATGGATCAATGCTTCCAGTACTCTGGATGCAATTTACAGTTATGGTAGAGTCTAGATTTTATTTGACTAAATTACACAAACTAGGATGACAACATTAAAATGCTAATGTATGCCTATACGACAGGACTGGAGAATGTTTAAAATATATAGTACATTATTTAATTTAAGAATCCATTGCAGAAGGTAATGCTTTTCCATGCAGAGTTTATACTGATCCAGTACTTTTTCTGTATATGTTTGTTGGCATATTTTTGTTCAGTCAAATCTGCTTAGGAACTAAACAATGTATACCAGTGAGTGCCATCCCACAATCTTACATGCTGGGACTTTTTAATTAAAAAAAACAATTGATAGAACCATAGTACTGTCGAAGCAACATGATGCTAATCCTAATCCCATATGTTAAGCTGTTAAAAGTGGTTTATATTTGCTGCATCTTCCTTTCTCATCTCTCTTAATTTTCCACCTGTGTCCTCTGTGTTGATGTTACTGCCACCCTGATCAAGTGGTCCTAAACATTTCACAATTGTGCTAAAGAACTGTTGAACTGTTTAGAACCACTGCACCAGAAAAGCCATCCTCAATTCCCAGGACAAGTGGAGCACAGTCTTTTTCCAACATCCAAGCAGCAAAACTTGGGTTATGTCTATTTAAAAAAATAAATAAATACAAAAATAAGTATGTGTACTTTAGTTAAAGAAATCAGATTATTGTTTATGATTTAATTTTACAAAGATGACCTTTAAACTTTAAAAATAGTTACATTATCACTGTTACAGTGATGTAAAACACACTTATTAAAAATAAGTATACATTTTAAGTATACTGTAAATGTTTCCAGTTTGTAATCCATATTTGTCATTATTTCCCACCTGCATTGTATATTTGTTGTAGGCCACTTACCTTGCAAGAGATTAGTTTGCTGCGTTCAGAGACTGCTCACCACTCAACTGTTGTTCTTGTCTGTGGCTTGCGTCTTTTTATGCATTCTCTTGTCGGTAGGCAGAATGCCTTGCCCTCTAATCAGTAAAGGAATGAAGTTATTGCCCGACCTGACCAGTTTTTCAAGGTTCCAATAGAATTGGCAGGAAACGTTACCTGCCAGGTGAAACCACACTAAGACAGAAAGACTGTCAGACAGGTTTGGGAGTATGCAGTACTTCTCAGAAGGGTGAGAGAGAAACCACACCCACACAAGTGGCATCAGCTAAGAGACCATGCATAGTAATTACATTTTTACAGGTGCATATAATGCATTGGCTGTTCAAAACATTCACCCATAGAACACTATGGGCCCACGAGTTAAGGTCTAGGTTATGCTTAGTGTTAGGTTAACGTTACAGAGAGGACTAGAATTCTTTTTATGCCAATATTGTTTTAAATGGGGTATTGTTGCTATTGTCCTACTTCAGTACTAGTGCTTAAATATACACATACCCTCCCCCACACACGCACTCTCACAAACAGATCTGGCAGCCCCTTGCTAACTATTCTGCATTTTATCATTGGCTGCAACATTACAAATCTGACTGGAGAAAGTTTAAAGTAGGATTATATTACGCCAGATATATAAAAGGCTTTCTGACACCAATAACAACATTTTAAAGAATTTGTCTACAAATGAGTAGAAAAGGTTTTTAAACTCGGATAACCTTTATATGTATTACACCTTCTTTTCATCTTGTAATTCCTGCTCCCCCCAATATTATGCTGCATTTAAAATTGTATTTAGCCTCGCTGAAGTTCCGGAGGAGTGAGGGCACCCTCCTACTATATTAATTACAGCCCCTGTTTATCCATTATCTGAGCATTCACATGTTGTCAGTTTCTTGTTCAATGCCAGCTGTACCCTACCAGCTCTGCAACAGCATCTCTCTGGGGTCCCTGGCTTGGTGCACCTATTTGATGGTGCTCACAGCAAAACAGAGGAGACCCTCACAACCAACCCTAACAGCCATGGCTGCAGCCTGATGAACAGTGTGAACAACAGTAAGACAAAACATAGATGTATAGGTTCATATTTAGTGGGTCTTTATCACAAAATGCAACTTGAAGGATATTTTATGTGACAGAAAAGTAAAGCTGGTTATGTTATGTTACAATGCAGGCACAGCATACACATGGTTTGTTACTTGTTTTGTAATAACACTTGATAAATCTGGTCCATAATATCTTAAACCAATCAATGCTGTAAAGCATTAACATGAGAAGACATACACATGCTCTAAAAATTGACAAAATTGAAAAAAAAAATGCTGTGTACTGCTGGTCTGTGGATTCTGATGACTTTAAAAAATATACACAAGCTACAGGCCTACAGAGCAGTTAAAAAAATAAAAATGTGGCAATAGACAAGTTCATTTCTGAAATGAACCCCATGGTACTTTGTCACAAAGACAGCCGGGTGGGTGACGTCAGAACCAGGAAAGGAATGAACACAAAGACAGGACCAGTGAAGTGATTGTTTAGGTTAAACAGCCAAGGCCAGATGTGTTTGCTTTGCTTTCATTATATTGTGTTTTCAAAGACACAGTGGACTCATGGGTCTAAATGCTCAAAGCTTTTTACTCAAAATCATCATTAGCAATTTTATTTTTTAGAATGGAGAAACTCACCCAATAAATACGTAAACAACTAAGACTTTTAACTTTGGAACTTCTAAGTAGTTTTAAGGTGTTTCTTCTTAGTTGTAGAATTTGAATGGTGTTTTCTTCCTTTCAGATAAAAATTGCAGTAATAATACATTTTTAATATTAGCCTATTTATTTATTTTATCTATGCTCTATGCAAATACAGGCATTATTCATGAATCTTACAAAGGATTCTCTTTCCTTCACCCAAACCTTCATGACACACAAAACAAAGTCAATTGAATCTTTATTTTTATTTGCACGAATACACAATACATTTAAGATGTAAAATCAATCCATTATAATACTAATACATGAAACAAAAATACTGACATTTAAGTTTGACTGAATGTGTTTTATATTTGTTGAGATAACTGGATGGCAACATAATTCTAATCATTTAGAAATGATACCATTTAGAATAAACACTTGGTTTCCAGTATATAGGTACTGAGAGAGGAACATTACATAATGAAACAGCAACACAAATTAAGTCAAAGTATACAATAAAATTACTTCAAATAACAAACTTCAATAAAAACACGTTACACGTTATCTGTGTTCACCAGTGACATAGGTCTACAGGACCAAATACAATCAGAACGGCCAGTTTCTATATTCATTCTGCTGTCCAAACTTGATTTACATGGTAACATCATGATAGTAAAATGCCTGATAGAATCCTCTCCTACACAAAATATATGCAAGTGCACATTTAATCCATTCAAATAAAAATATGAAGCTGACTTACGACAAGAGCTTTAGTTTTTTCAAACATTGTGATTTAGATCTTGGCTAGTAATATAATGGTTGCTTTTATACTAAACATGATTGCTGGTAAGGATTGTCTCCAGTCTGGGGGTCATTTTTAAAATATGCATTCATTCTCATACTTTTACCCGTTTGACTTTTTGTGAGCAATTTACACAATAATATACAGTAAACTCTCGATTATCCAGGGTAATAGAAGGGAGGGATACCCTGGATAAGACAAGATGACGGAGAAAGCAAAAACTTAAAAAAAAAGCATATACAGCATACTGTACTTGCTTTATAGCTTCTTAAAAGTAGTTGGTCATCCTTGATCTTTTCATCGATTTCCTCTTAGACAAACTTTAATGCAAATATAAATTTGATATTAATAAACCAGGTTTGTTCATCATTTCTTCTGGTCCAATGGGTTATCCGTTCATAATAAATCATCTTCCTGTCCATATTATCTGAATTAATTTCTGATGGTAAAACAATTTGGTATGTGTGTACATACATATATATATACATATATATATATATATATATATATATATATATATATATATATATATATATATATATATATATATATATATATATATATATATATATATATATATATATATATATATATATATATATATATATATATATATATATATATATATATATATATATATATATATATATAGGGGGGGAGAGAGAGAGAGAGAGAGATTTATTATAACTTTCCCCTTGCAATTTCATGTTTGTAATCATTCTGAGTAGTTCCACCTGACAACAAACAGGGATTTAAAAAAATAAAATAAAAACACAAGTAGAAATGTTTTACATGAACCAAGTTCTTTTTTAAAGACTTCCCTGTCTACACCTTGTTTGAAACAAATCAACAAATACTGCTGCACCCAGTTTAGTTGACATTAAGGTTATATATATAACAAAAACAAAAGGAGTCTTTCAGCTTCTATTTTTTTCACACATGGATACACAAGACTTCAATTACACTAACTCTAGGCTTAGGATAGTGTGGCACTGAGCAAGTATTCCACTATAGTGATGACAGCAATTTTCAGTAGAGTCCATTTGAAGCTGATCTGCTGTAAGATTATGGATGATCAGCAGCATGCAGTCTCCATTGTCTTGTAGGTGATGCCGATACTGTAGGTGTTCAGGTTCTTCTAGGGCCGGTGAACTCAATAAACTCACCATTCTGAAAAATCTAAATGAAAAGAAAATCAATGAAGCAGAGAGATCTGTTTGTTTCCACAGTCTGATCCAGGTTGTTATGAGGACCACATACATGGGTTGGGAAAAAATATTTAGCACCCAGAATGACACTCTCGTCCTGGTGGAACTGCAAGGTGATTCAATTGTTCTTTACAAGTAATTTGAGCAGTTTTGAATATAGAAGCCCTTGCTGACAGAATGGCTGAAACGTGGGAGTGAGATAGGGGCTATCATGTGAAATGTTGTTAATGTTCCACAGGCTGCTAATATAATTACATCATGGACTGTATTTTCCACTATGGGCAACCTGCAGGCAAATTGTCCACTTCATATCAAATGTAAAGTAAGAGTAACTGGCACAGCTATGTTTTCATTGTTGTTTGCAGTACAGGTTTACCTTTCTGAAAACATCACAAGTTCTTACAAACTATAGATAGAACTGTAAATGAAAGTATTTCATAAACCTTTTATCCAGCTTTGACTGACATACAGAGAAAAAATAAATAAATGTATCCGCCCTTACAAAAGTTTGTCATAGTAAAAGCAAAGGAGTTTAATCAAGCATAGTGAAAGCAAGGCAAAGCATTGCCAAGCCCAAAGAGTTATGGTAAACCATATTAATAAACATGGCAAACTATAGTGAACTATGGCAAATGTATAGTATAGCCATTGGAAAATCCTGTTAAAACTGCAAAATTACCTTGAAGATAACTTTTCATAACAGCAAACTACAAGCAGTACAAGTACTGAAGCACGTAGGCTACTTTAAAAAAAAAAAAATACATAATACTATTAAAAGTAGCATTGCAGCTCTCAAGTGGCGCATCCAGCAAAGGCGCTCTGCGTGGAGTGCAGGATGCAACCTATAGCCTGGAGATCGCAGGTTCGAATCCAGGCTGTCGTTGCTGATTGTGACTGGGGGTTCCTAAGGGGCAGAGCACAATGGGCCGAGCGCTGCCCGGGTAAGGAGCGCTTAGGTCAGCAGGGCAATCCATGGTTCACCGCGCAGCAGCGACCCCTGGGCTTATAAGGCACATGCAGGTCTGCAGTGGAGCCATTCAGATCTGTGTTGTCCTTCCACTATAGGTCTGGTGGCTTCGCTGTGGATTCACAATGCGAAAAATGACGGACTGGCAGGAACACGTCTCGGAGGACGCGTGTTTCAGCATCCGTTTTCCGAGTCACCGTGGGGTTACAGCGGTGAACCGGGATACAAAAATAATAACTGGGCATTCCAAATTGGGGAGAAACTGGGGAAAAAAATGAATAAATAAATAAAGTAGCGTAGAATCATTTAGACGTTATTACTTGTATTCCACATCAACTTTGTATACATCCATCAAATGGTACGTTAAATCAGTGTATTGGTCCATATCTTACATCGTATTGTAAATTTCTGTTTTCTGTGTAAAAGGGGAAATATAGGTAGTCATGTATAATAGACACAGTCACTCATTTTTCTATGTATGCCTGCATCAGCTAGCTTTTTTCATATGCGTCAATATGTAACACAGCTGTGGGAATCAAAAACCTAAATTCCAGATTAATTTAGATTCTGTAGCAGAACCTGCTCCATAAAAGGTGAACAAAGGCAGAAACAAGAAGTGCTGACAGATGTTCGTATTTAGGGGCAGTATTTAAAAAAAAAAGTTTGTTTTACCTTGTTATTTTCATCTGGCAGTAGCTGTAACCAAGCACAAAACAAGTGTGTTAAATGTGTTGACATCCTTCATTTCAATCTGAAGTTCCACCTCGGTACAGTGCAGAGTAACCTGTTGCACCTGATTGGTGGTTTCGCTGTAAAAAAATTAATTCTAAACCCAGTAAGATTAAGGATGCTGTGACGTAAAATGAGATACGCTGGTCATAGCTCAGTCCCAAGACTGCATATGCACAATTCCTGTAAATCTATCATGCCCTTTTAGAAAACCTCACAGACTTAAAGCAAGTAAAATATATAATTTTCCACCTTGCCTGCATGTGTGCAAGCTATGGGAAAATAAATATGCAGACATCTAGAAATGTATGGTGGGCAATCTCTTTGCAGCCACAACAAAATATATTCTCCAACGCCTACTGTTACTGAAACTCAGCATATTTTATACATGGATATATACACTGTATGTGTGTATGGTATTATTATTATTATTATTATTATTATTATTATTATTATTATTATTATTATTATTATTATTATTACTTCTTTCAATTGAATTGTTTTTGGTGAGTGCGTATAATATACAGCAAGCAGCCCATGTTATATCAATTACGCTACAGGAATTTAAGGTTTCATTCATGATCTGCAATAGTTCCTGGCTGTCGACTCTTTCTTCAGTTTCTTTATTTTTTGTATACATTTGCAATGCCATAGCACTTATTTATGGTAAATGCTTGGGCTTATTTGATCCTGCATGCAAGGCCTCTCTTTGATCCCCTCTATAGCTTGCATCCTGCTGCTTCTCTTACCTGTCCTCTGCGCAGATGTGTTTGTTGAAAAAATGCATTCACCTCCTCATTCCCGGCTGTTTGTGCCTGTGTGCAAAAAACAAAGCACACAAGTATTTCTGTCACCAAAACTGCACCCACAAGAAAACTCTTCTGATCGTTTCAATTGTGAATACATTTAACTACCCAATATATATTACAAATGTATTTTAAACGAGCAATCCCTCTAGCACAGGTGATTTATTTCTATTTTAGTCCAGTTTTGTGTTTTTTCTTTCGATAAAGAAAAGCTAGTTATTGTAACTAGATCCCATTCCTTGCACCTTGTAAAAAAAAAAAAAAAAGTAGTCTGTAAACAGATACTATTGCATATGAAAATATTGGCATTCCAAGCTAGACTGTAAACATAAAATGATTTAAAAAGGTATTCTATCAATGTGTCAGGGTGTTATGCACCAGGAAAGACAGCTACACCCAACTCGGCAGAACATTAAACCAGATTATGATCTGCCCATATAGTAGGATAACATTTTTTAACATTAGATGATAAAACTACAGTCGCAAAACAAAAGTATTTGTGCACTTAAATAAAACGAGAAAAACCATGAAGAAAGCGTTTTCTATAATTTCTAATTGTTCTACTGAAAGACATAAATTAGAGATTCAGCTTTATAATAAAACAACACATTATTACATAACATGCATAAAATGAACAAATAACCAGCAAAAACTAATTTCATACTTTTACAAAAGTATTTGGGCACCCTTGCATTAGCATTTTGTGTGCCCACCCTTTGTTAGTTTACAGTTTGCAGCCTTTTTTTTGTATTTTGAAATCAATTCCTGGCATCTTTCCAGAGATATTTCTTCCCATTCCTCGGCACATACAGCTTTGAGATCTGCAATCGACTTTGGTTTCCTTTTTGCAACAGCAGCCTTCAAGTCAATCCACAACATCTTGATGGGATTCAAGTCTGGGGACTGAGATGGCCAAACCATAACTGGAATGTTCCTTTTTTTTCAGAAATTCTTTTACAGACTTCATAGAATGCTTAGGGTCATTATCCTGCTAGAATACAAACTTCTGTGCAATAAGTCTTCTAGCACTGGTAGTAATGAATGAGAGTGCAAAATGTATTGATATTTTGCAACATTCATTGATCCTTCTACAATATAAAGGTCACAAGTGTCTGAGGAAGAAAAACAAGCCCATACCATCACACAACCTCCACCATGTTTAACACCCGGCATGATGAACTTTTCTTTAAATTTTTCTCCTCTCTTTCTCTAAACATATTGTTGCTTTTTTGGTGAAAAAAAGTTACATTTTGGATTCGTCTGACCATAAAATTTGGTTGAAGAACATCAGGCTTCTTCAGGTATTCAATAGAAAACTCCAATTGCTTTCTTTTGTATATTGTTTTTAACAAAGGCTTACATCTTGGTTTTCGCTCATGGATATTCAGTATGAAATTTGTTTTTGCATGTTATTTTTCGTATGCATGTTATGTACTAATTTGTTGTTTTATTATAAATACAATTAAATTCTACTAATCACTTTTTTTGTGGTTTTTCTCTTTTTTTTTACTGCCCAAATACTTTTGTCTGTGACTGCAGTTATTTAAACATACACAAACATACGCATACATAATAATGTTAAACAATCAACTACAATATGGTAGCACAGCTAAACCAAAGGGATAAAACGTATAGAGGTCTTCATGCCAAAAGAGCAACTTGTACCATTATTGGAAACTGTTCATTTAACAAAACTAGTAACAAATAATGTGGCATACTCTAGAGTTATGTCACATCGAATCCAACAAGAGCAATTATTATTGCTTTCAGACCCAACCCAGAATCAACAAGCTTACCACTTCCAGGGGAGTTTTTCCATCGTAGCCGGTCACATCCATGCGAGCACCAGCGAGCTCCCAAATCTCAAGCCCCACTAGGTCAGCATTTGCTGCCAAGCTGAGAGAAACACATGAGGGGTATTAGGGAGATGATGCTAACTCATCCAGAACCTGCAGCTGATATGCAGATCTGTGCTTCAAGCAATACCAGTGATCCTGACTGATCCACAAGAAGTAGTTGTGTGGAAGCAAGTGATTCCCAGGGGCACAGTAATTTCAATCTGCCAGTATTATTTGCCATGATATCCTTATTCTGGGTACATAAATGAATCCCATCATACTATTCACTTACATGTATACAACACCGAACTGCACTATTGATCTTCTGACTCTACAATGGTGGCCATGACTACTCAATCACCCTACATTCTTGACATACTTGTGATTACCTTACCTCATTTATTTTACTGCCTAAAATGGAACAATTACAAGATACTGTACCAGGTAAGAAGAGAAAGCTTCAGTAAAAAGTATTATATGGATATGGTATAATGAACTGTACATACAAAGTGTCTAAGCCCATACTGTCAGCCCATTCAAATTTTGATTGCAATCATAGTGGTGGTGTACTTAGGAAATCTAGCAACTGCAGAAGCTGTCTCTGGCTTATCAGTTCTATAAAATAAAGTACAATTACTTAATACAGTGCAGTAGATTCATACCTTTTTTTTATTTGAAAACACATTTAACACACCCACACTGCATTTCTGCCATGTTGCTTGACCACATTCCATGGCTTGCTTAACTTCCATTCTGGACAAGCTGGTTCAACAGGGCTCTGCAACAGTGAAGGTGAGTGGGATGGTGGTGGGGGTCACTACTAGCAAGTGCTTTGGGAGAGAGGGCTCAGTCTAAGCCAGGTCTTTATCTGTCAACGGCACTCATTTGAAAGCCATTTGTTTCTATTAGGACTCTTAGCAACAGGATTGCAAGAAAAGCATAGCTGTATATGTCATAGCATAAGACATTTTGGTACAAAGAAATCAAACAGAAATTATTTTGTAGATTGGAAATGACACAAAAACAGCACTGAATTGACGAAATCTTAATTCTTAAACTGAAAGATACTGAAAAGAAATAACACTGATTATTGTGAAAGAGTCAATGGTAATGGATAACACATATTTGGCTAGTTTCTCACAGACCCCAATTTGCAATAATCTTGGACCACCTAATGTTGCTTTAAGTAAGGCAGTCCAAGATTAGTGCTAATTGGGGTATGTGAAACCAGCCAATATAACAGTAATGAAGAGAGTTTATAAGGTGGTAGGGTAACTGATTCTATTTTCTCATGTTAATTGTTCTCTTAAACTGTAGCACTAAACTATCATGGTTTCTTACATGACAACACTGACACAATATGACAAGATGTTTTCTACTCACTTGCAAAGTTCTGTCCCCGCTACCTCCATCTCTTCACGAGAAAGATGGGCCCCTGTCTGCCGTAAGAGACCAATAATCTCCTTGTGCCTGGAAAAAGAAGAAATAGACAAGCTCGATACAGACCCCCTTAAAATGTCACACTACCGGATGTAATTTAGTAGATCTATATAAGCTGTAGAGTTGTGTGCAACTTTTCATGTGAAAGCACAAAGGATCTTCATGAGTTATGCACTGTAGGCCTCTGTAGCAAGTATTTTGTTTCGTGTGAATAAGATAAAACTAGTCAAATGTTTTGGCCAATGTCTTCAGCAATGTAATTCTTCAATGATTTACCACAAATTACAATTTTGAAATGCTTCTAGGATTACAATATAGGAAAACTAACCCACCAAAATAATCCTGCTACTGCAGTTGTTTACATCACGGCGCACCACAATAGTTTCTAGCGAGCCTGTGGCAAAGTGCCCCACCCCTGTGTGTATTTTGTGTTGTATGTTGTGTGTTAATGTTGGTGTATAGTCATTGGTACACGGGATATAAGCAGGTCTGTGTAACATGAGTGTTTAAAATGTATATTTGTATTTAGGCATGAGGATTGCACAGCACTTCACGTGCAAGCAAAATATAATAATATGTGAGCACGAGGAATTGCACTTTATTAATTCACGTGCAGCTGTACTGCAACTCCAATTGAATGATTGATTAGCAATCGAGTCTTGGTACAACTGCATAAAAGCAGCACGTTTTCACTCACTCGGGGTTGTGTGTTCGGTGAGTGGAGAATGGGATTGGAGATGGAGATAATAAGAATAGTTAATAGTTGAAATACAAATTCACCGTGTGTTGTCTGTGTAGTCCGTTTTGTTTGTCTTTTTGTTTTGGCTACAAGTGCCGTGTCCTGTGTCTTCTTTGTCTTTCAACCTTTTATTTTTTGTCTGCTTCGTTATTAAACCAGGAACCTCTCTGTTGTTTATTTCCTGGTTCCTGGTTCTGGTCTGAAGTCACCCACTGCAGCCGTCTTTGTGACATCGCGGGATTACTAACGCCTCCTAGACGCAGACCAGAGCGGGAACTGCAGTGTTTTTTTTTTTTGAAAAAACAAAAATGTAAGGCTGGAGAGATGGCTGCATGGAGGACCAAGGCTGGTGCCTTGCCAGCGGGGTGTACGGGCATGTGGTGGCTGTCTGCTCCTTCCAAGAGGAGGAGGAGGAACTGGCCAGGGATAGAAAGGTGAGGAGAAGGATTGGCAGGAAACAGCAGGAGGAGGTCGGGGATGACAGTTGGGAGTTTTTTTTTTTTTTTTAAAAGAACCTCGTGGCAGAGCTGTGCCCCAACTGTGGGGGTATGGGCACATGTTGGCCATCTGCCCTATGCAATATACAGAGGCGGAAGTAATGCCTGTGTGGGAGGAGCCCATGCATCCAGCACCCACATGGGGGGACCGCGAGTGTCCACCGCCCAGACGGTGGGAACCGTGAGCAGCCAGCACCCAGACGGGGGGACTGCGGGAAACCAAATCCCGAGGGACTGCTGTTGCCACCTCCACCAACAGAGGAAGAATGCCTGCTGACCCCATCTCCACCAGCAGAGGAAGAATGCCTGCTGTCTCCATCTCCACCAGCAGAGGGTGAGTGCCAGCGGGTATCACTACCCCTACCATCACCACCTGGAGGAGAGGAGCAGGTGCTTCCTCTGGCATCATCAAATTTCCCAGCAAGTGAAGGAGAGCCACACCAGTCCCATGCAAGTGAGGGAGAGCCACAACAGTCCCCTGTAATAAGGGCAGAGTATACGCCGCTCCCACATCCGCCTCCAGGAGACTACACGCCACTCCCACCTCCGCCGCCAGGAGACTACACGCCGCTCCCACCTCCACAGCAAGGAGACTACACACCTCCGCCACCTCCATCAGCAGGAGCAGAGCAGCAGGAGCTGCCTCTACCACCTCCACCACCAGGAGCAAAGCAGCAGGAACTGCCTCTGCCTCCTCCACCGCCAGAAGCAGAGCAGCAGGAGCTGCCTCTGCCTCCACCACCAGAGGGTGAATGCCTGCTGGGTCCCCGTCCACCAGCAGAGGGTGAATGCCTGCTGGGTCCCCATCCACCAGCAGAGGGTGAATGCCTGTTGGGTCCCCGTCCACCAGCAGAGGGTGAATGCCTGCTGGATCCCTGTCCACCAGCAGAGGGTGAATGCCTGCTGGGTCCCCGTCCACCAGCAGAGAGTGAATGCCTGCTGGTATCACTTCCCCCACCATCATGAGGAGAGGAGCTGGAGCTGCCTCTGTCTCCATCACCATCAGGGGGAGAGGAGCAGGAGCTGCCTCTCCCTTCACCAGAAGGACCAGGAATAGATGCTGGCAGTCCTCAGCAGCCCTTGCATAGGATGCTGCGGGAAGCATGGGTAAGAACTGCCCAGCTGCAGTGGCCGAGAAGAGGGCCAACACACGCACCCCAGCTTGTCCTGACTCCCTGCCTTGCTTCGCCAAAGGATGCCTGCCTCGCTTCGCCCAAGGATGCCTGCCTCGCTATGCCCAAGGATGCCTGCCTCGCTATGCCCAAGGATGCCTGCCTCGCTTTGCCCAAGGATGCCTGCCTCGCTTTGCCCAAGGATGCCTGCCTCGCTTCGCCCAAGGATGCCTGCCTCGCTTCGCCCAAGTCTGGAGACCACCAACCCCAGCAGCTTTTCCGCTGCTGGACTTGCCCCGGCTGAAGGAGTCAGTCTGGGAGCTGTCAGCACGGCTTTGCACAAGGGGGGGTATATGTGGCAAAGTGCCCTGCCCCTGTGTGTATTTTGTGTTGTATGTTGTGTGTTAATGTTGGTGTATAGTCATTGGTACACGGGATATAAACGGGTCTGTGTAACACAAGTGTTTAAAATGTATATTTTTATTTAGGCATGAGGATTGCACAGCACTTCACGTGCAAGCAAAATATAATAATATGTGAGCATAGGGAATTGCACTTTATTAATTAATGTGCAGTTGTACCGCGACTCCAACTGAATGATTGTTTAGCAATCGAGTCTCGGTACAACTGCATAAAAGCTGCATGTTTTCACGCAACTTGTGTGTTCGGTGAGTGGAGAACGGGATTGGAGACGGAGGTAATAAGAATAGTTAATAGTTAAAATACAAGCTCACCGTCTTTTGTCTGTGTAGTCAGTTTTGTTTGTCTTTTTGTTTTAGCTACGGGTGCCGTGTCCTGTGTCTTGTATCTTGTTTGTCTTTCAACATTTTATTTTCTGTCTGTTTCATTATTAAATAATGAGCGATAACAAATCGCTTAGTTGCACTAAACCCCACCTCTCTGTTGTTTATTTCCTGGTTCCTGGTTCTGGTCTGACATCACCCACTGCAGCCGTCTTTGTGACAGAGCCATAGAAATATTTAAACACAAAGGGGACAATACAAACCAACCAATTTCTAAATACAAACAAACCAGTTTCAGATCCAATGCTACATAAATATAAAATTACGGCATTTCTCCCAATTACAAAAAAAAACAAAAAACAAAAACACCCCATTTAATCCATCTTAACAGCAGCAATTGACTAAACTACAAATCACTCATAACAACACAATTATCTGCAAGGAAGCAGACACAAGTGTTGACGGGCAGACTAGTAATCAAGTTAGTCTTTTACTCTTAACTTTTAGTCTCACATTGATGACATAAAAAGCCCAACATGTGGGATACTAAACTAAGACTAGTTGAAATTGTCTTCAGCAGCCAGACTTGTGGCTATAAACCTCGCTGAGTTCACACCTTTTAAACATAAGTCTTAGTGATGTAATGAAAAACAGAAACAAGACATGAATTGAAAACCAATTCATATTAATGATACATGTGACCAATACGTTTAAATCCTTTCAATTATATCTTTAATAGTAGCCTGTTCCACCTGATTGCATTACTGCCTTTCTTAAGGGTAGGAGAAGGTGCAGAAAATTCCCCTGCTGTGATCATTAGAGATTAATTTCCAAATGTTCTTCTCTCATCTTCCATTTCTTTGATAGTAACTCTTAATCTTGGCTGTCAGGCAAGAATTTAAAAGAGCAGGATCAGGAAAGGATTCTCCTTTAAAGAATATCGTACACACTACCCTTCAGATGATCTCACAATCTTGTAGAATCTAATTTACAGAAAGTAGCACAACAAAATGGCTCCACACAGTCAGCAATGGTTTAACAAAAAAA
Source organism: Polyodon spathula (assembly GCF_017654505.1). NCBI lineage: Eukaryota > Metazoa > Chordata > Actinopteri > Acipenseriformes > Polyodontidae > Polyodon > Polyodon spathula. Next base: position 13,987,382 of record NC_054545.1, read on the forward strand.
AAAAAAAAACTATGATACATATTAATATTTAACCATTTCAACCACAACAAATAGAAACTCGCTAAGGTCCTAAAAATAATTCTAGCAAGCGAGGAATTAATTATCATTTATTTAGGTGTATGTTCAGAGCTGTCCCCAAACTAAAGTTTCAGACTTCCAATTGAATGACTGAACATTAATTGCTATTTAAACAAACTGCAAATCGCTTGTCATACTTTGGAAAATAGACACTGCTTGATAAAATTTCAAGCCAGAAACCTGTTCTGGCATGTGGGGGTTCTCGTGCCAAATAACAAACCACCAATTGCTTTCCATTCTGGGCTGCACTGAGGTGTTTTTCCAGGTTTTGGTATGTCAGAACACCTCTTTGTTTCAGCCAATCACAGGTGTTCTCTACATTTTTCATTCCAATCAAATGTATAGCTGCCCAGCAACAGACGAGTCATTAAGGACCAGAAACACACCGGCTGCATTCTATTCATGAAAACTGCCACTGATTGACAATACAAAAGAATGTTGTCATGACAAATTATTGTTGTTAACACTGTGGACTCTCTGTGATGACCTCTAAGTAGAATGGTCTTAACACAGGAGGATCTACACAGATAACCAAAGTGAAATTTACTTTCAGGCTGTATGTTTACAATATCCTGCAAAGCATATTAAAATATAGCAGCTATTGAATTAGATTCTTACATATTGCTGTGGAAGAAAAAACTGGGGGAGCACTTTGCTAATTTGATTAATACATTTCTTGAAAGTCTACAGACAGCAGTAGAATAGTACAGTATGCAGTTATGAAATTCTGTGCTGTTCTCCTACTGGTGGCATTAAACAAAGACATTTGAGAAAATACTGAATATATTTTACTGTTTTTGAGTTTTGTCCAATTCGACTTGGATTTTGGTGTCTGACAACTTTTTTTTTTTTATCACAGTTTTAGTTTCTCGCACTGTCAATGTAGTTTAGAAATACCAGATTTCCAGAGTGAAAAAAATTTGACTTTTTTCTTCAATTCACAGATGCTGTAGCAACTAAAACCATTCAACAGTAATCCAATATAACCATAACAGTATACAATAACACAAATTTAAAAATTAAACACATGTTGCAGATCATAACAACTCATTATGTTCTTTTTAGTGTCACCTAATCAATGATAAAT